>NW_026607145.1:12500-75000 GCF_029890125.1 Rhinichthys klamathensis goyatoka | reverse complement strand
CGGATTTTCTGCTCTGAAAATATAAATAAGCATAAAAATTGAATAAGCACTTTGAATATTCTAAACAGAATAAGCACTAGTCGCTAATGAATAAGTACTAGTACTTAATGGAATAGATACTAGTATCTAAAAAATAAGTACTAGTAGCATGAAAATAGAGACTAGTAGGTTAAAATGATTAAATGTTAAATCGGCTTGCCATATTGGCTCAGAGAGAGAGAGAGAGAAAATTACCTTTTAGATACTAGTACCTATTAATAGATACTAGTATTTATTCAATAAATACTAGTACTAAGTCATTAGATACTAGTACCTATTAAATAGATACCAGTACTTATTCATTAGCTACTAATACGTATTCAAAAGAATATCTAAAGAATAAGCACTAGTATCTAAAGAATAGGCACTACTACTAAAGAATAAGCACTAGTCGCAAATGAATAAGTACTAGTACTTAATGGAATAGATACTAGTATCTAAAAAATAAGTACTAGTAGCATGAAAATAGAGACTAGTAGGTTAAAATGATTAAATGTTAAAGCGGCTTGCCATATTGGCTCAGAGAGAGAGAGAGAGAGAAAATGACCATATTCAAACCACAATATATGACTTTCTGAGAGTCGGAGCTAATTACTTTAAATTAGAAAGTTGTTCGGCTTGAGGAGAAGAATATACACGCTGAGTTTTGTAACTGTAGGTAAAACTAACTAAGTTATAACACACTTTATATGTCCTTTTTTAGTCATGAAAATGAATTTCCTCTCCGCGGCCAAACCGTTCGAGATATCAAAAATCTGTCCGCAATTTAGCATCCTCAATGTCTTGACTTCATGCACACCGAGTTTGGCAATGATTGAATGAATTGCCTAGGAGTAGTACTTCAAATTCCACAGCAAGCGTTTTCCAAACAACCCATAATAGCCGATTTCCTGTTGGGCTGGCGTAAAACTTGACCGGGGGAAAGATGTTCGGCCCGATGAGATCTATATGTGTACTGAGTTTCATATTAATTCATGCAAGCGTGTTGGATATATGGACCAAATTGTTGGACCCCGTTCAAGGGGGCGCTGTTGAGCCCCCCTGCCACGCCCGGGTACCAGCTTCAGCCCGGCCCTGATGGCCGTGAGTTCTGACCTGTGTGCAAAGTTTCAAGAGTTTTTGAGCACGTTAAGAGCCCCAAAAGCCCCTGAAACCTTGAACTCCATTAAAAACAATAGACAAATCCCTCACACACAGAGACGAAGAGAGAGGGAGAGAAAATTCTCAGAAACATCCACATTCAAACTAAAATATCCGACTTCCTCTTGGTCTGAGCTAATGACAGTTAATTAGAAAGTTGTCCGGCTTGATCTGAACAATGTGCGTACCGAGTTTTATGATTGTAGGTAAAACTATAAAACTAACACCCCCACTTTTGTCAAAAGGTGGCGCTACTGAGTCCCTGCACCACGCCCGTTTCTGAAATTTTGCACATGTCTACTGGCTAATAAATGTGATCTGCCTGTCGAGTTTCATGCAAGTTCAAGCAATTTCAGGCATGCTAAGAGTCTCAAAAGCATCCAAAAAGAATATTAAAGTTTGATGCGTTGCCATGGCAACAGTATCTAAGATATCAATAATCCTTTCACAGGTCTACATCTGGCGTGTGTCTACATTATACACATGAAGTTTGAAGCAAATCGGGTAAAAATAAGAGGGTGATTTCAAAGCATTTTGAAAGTGACACACTTCCTGCTGCCAGTTGGTGGCGCTATAACTTTGACTCACAATAGTCACATCCATGTGATCGGCCTCTTACAGCGAACATACTGTTGAAGTTTCATCAAGATCAGTTAATGTATGCAGAAGTTATAACACACTTCCTGTTTCCATTATTCGCCATAAATTTGTTTCCTCGCCACGGCCAAACCGTTCGAGATATGAAAAATCCCCTGGCAATTTTTCATCCTCAATGTCTTGACATCATGCTGACCGAGTTTCCTTGCGATTGGTTGAATTCTCTAGGAGGAGTATATCGAATTCCAGGGGCATACGCTTCCAAACAAACCATAATAGCCGACTTCCTGTTGGGCTGGGGTAAAAAGTAAAAGTACAAAGGATATATGAACCGATGAGATCTATATGTGTACCGAGTTTCATATTATTACATGGAAGCGTGTTTGATTTATGGACCAAGTTTTCGGACCCCGTTCCAGGGGGCGCTGTCGAGCCCCCCTGCCACGCCCGGGTACCAGCTTCAGCCCGGCCCTGATGGCCGCGGGTTCTGACCAGTGTGCAAAGTTTCAAGAGTTTTCGTGCACGTTAAGAGCCCCAAAAGTGCCCGAATAGTCGATAAAATAATAATAATAATAATAATAAAAATATAGCTGCGAGCAGCGATTACGGGCCCAAGCCGGTGGCACCGCAACCCCGGTGCCTTTAGTTACCTAAAGGCACCGGGGTGGCGGTACCACCGGCTTTGGCCCTTCATCGCTGCTCGCAGCTATATTTATATATATATATATATATATATATATATAAAGCCGGTGGCACCGCCACCCTGGTGCCTTTAGGGTTATTGTGCACGACGTGCAAAAACGTAACCCTGCTTTGACTGTCGAAAAGAAGTGTGCTGTAGAGCTTGTATCAGTGTGGGCTCTGCAAAAGTGTGCATTGAGGGCACATGTCAACCACAAAGTATGCGAGAGCAACCTTCTGAAAGGTCAGGTCTACATCCAGGTCTACATCTGCCGTGTGTTTACATCATAGTAGTGAAGTTTGAAGCAATCAGGTGATTTCAAAGCTTTTTGAAAGTGACAGACTTCCTGCTGCCAGTTGGTGGCGCTATAACGGGGGTGGCGGTGCCGCCGGCTTTGGCCCTTTCATCGCTGCTCGCAGCTATATTTATATATATATATACACACACACACACACACATATATATATATATATATATATACATAAATATATATATATTGTTTTTTTAAGAGACAAGACAGAATATTACTTGCCTGATCTGATTAGAAAAATAGTGTTTGTGTGTGTGTGTGGCGTAATTGAACAATGTAGACATAAAGACATACTCCGTCCTTTTGTTCATACAGGACATTATTCAAACTGCAAAGTGTTTACTTATATTTGTGTACACTCGCAATAAAACACAACATTGTGCTTTTGTCAAACTATAAACTCTAGTCAAACTGTAAACTACAACTGTCACCCAACCAAAATCTCTTACACACACACACACACACACACACACACACACACACACACACACACACACACACACACACACACACACACACACACACACACACACACACAGTTTAAAAGCAAAAAATATCAAACAATCCTATTTAAAAACAGTATGTGGGAGCCATCTTTTGGACATTCATCATATCGCATTGGTTTTCATTTCTTGTCATCAAACATAGCCCTAATCTGTTTATTTTTTCAGTTACACATTCTACATTGATTAAAAAAGAAAAATCAAAGGTGTTTTTATTTTATACAGAAATAAATAATCTATCATTCAGATGAGAATAAAGTTAGTGTTAGTTCAAATTTTAAGGAAAACAAATATATGATCTGAAATATAGCACATTCATGTAAAATTCATTTAGGTTCGATTACCAAACATACAATCTTAATGTAATTTAAAGCAAACAATACATTTAAAATATATGGGTTGTATGACTATTTTTTAATATAAAAAGATATATATCCAAAAAGACAAGGTCTAAAGTTTAACAAGGGTTAAACTCTTGTCACTGTAACAGACACAATCTCTCTCACACACACGTCAAATCACTTACATTTTATATGCAATATTGACTTTTTTCTGTTTCAGCAGTGAAACTAGTTAAACAAAGATCACAGCAGAACCATTGCGCATCTCACAGCAACGCGTTCTCATTACTGAATGATTCAGCATTTTGAACGAATCGGTTGACTGAAAGATTCAATGACCAATCCATAATCTGTCTCATTCATGAATGACTCAGCCGTTCGAACGAATCGTTCGAACAAATGAATCAATGACTCGCTCATTAAGACGGTCGCCTGGCGACACCTAATGACGGTTTAGTGATATGTTTAAAAGTATCATTCTTTCAAACGATTGTTAATTAACTCATATTTGAAACATAAGCTATATATATATATATATATATATATATATGTATATAGGGCCTATATATATATATATTATACACACACATATATATACGCAAAAATAAAATAAAAACACATTTGAAACGTGTTTGCTTACTAAATTGTGAGCTGAACGAAAGTTGCAGCAAATATCAGCAACAGGAGTCAAATTTCATTAATCACGAGAGTGAAGAGCTGACTGAAAAGATGATGACGGAATAGGCTATTTTATGTAAAAGCGCCTATTTAAGCGAATCTGTCATTGTACTCTTTTGTTGTTGTGTTTTCCGTGAAAAATAATAGACTATTGAACTCACAATTCAAGCAATCGGCCTCCAATATTGCACTAATTTTAAAGTGACACTAAAAAGTATGCGGCTGCACTGGCATTCATAACGGTGCGCGTCCATGGCGAAGAGCGAGCAGAGCTGAGCGAACGTTTAGTTAATTTATTCATTCGACCGCTCTGCAAGCGCCACCATTATCAATGTGGACGTCCGTATTTAAAAGCTCTCGATCCTCAGTCACATACTAAATATGTATATAATTTTGAACACAAGAGGGCAGTATAGCCCTATGTATGAGTTGGTGTTTAAACTAAACTATCACTCAAAGAGCCCCCCCCCCCCCCTCCCCCCTCCCCACACAGACACACACAAACAGAATGGCAGGGGGACAAGAAATCTATTCAAACTACAATATCTGACTTTCTGTTGCTCTGAGCTAATGACTTTAAATTAGAAAGTCGATTGGCTTGATGAGAACAATATGCGTGGCAAGTTTTGTAACTGTAGGTAAAACGAGCAAAGTTATAACACACTTTATGTGTCCTTTTTTAGTCATAAAATTAATTTCCTCACCACGGCCAAACCGTTCGAGATATCAAAAATTCCTCCGGAATTTAGCAACATCAATGTCTTGACGTCATGCTGACCGAGTTTGCTTGAAATCCGATCAATTCCCAAGGAGAATTAAATAGAATTTCAGGGGTATGCGTTTCCAAACAAACCATGATAGCCGGCTTCCTGTTGGGATGTCGTAAAACTTAGAGCACGAAAGTTGTTCAACCCAATGAGATCTATAAGTGTACTGAGTTTCATATTATTACATGCAAGTGTCTTTGATTTATGGACAAGTGTTCGAATCCCAGTCCAGGGGGCGCTGTCGGTCCGCCCTGCCACGCCCGGGTACCAGCTTCAGTCCGGCCCTGATGGCCACGGGTTCTGACCCGTGTGCAAAGTTTCAAGAGTTTTAGAGGATGTTAAGGGCCCCAAAAGCCCCCGAAACCTTGATCAACAATAATTAAAAGCTTTGTCACTCAAACAGACACATCCCCCTCCCCCCACAGACACAGAGGTATGCAGAGAGAGGGAGAGAGGGACAGAGATTACTCCAAAACATCCCATTCAAACCAAAATATCTGACTTCCTGTTGTTCGGAACCAAAATCTGTAAATTAGAAAGTTGTCCGGCTTGATCTGAACAATATGCCTACCGAGTTTTAAGATTGCAGGTAAAACTATGAAACTAACCCTCTCACTTTTGTCAAAAGGTGGCGCTACTGAGTCCCTGCACCACGCCCGTTTCTGAAACTTTGCACATGTCTACTGGCTAATATATGTGACATGTCTGTCGAGTTTCATGCAATTTCAAGCATGCTAAGAGTCTCAAAAGCATCAAAAAAGAATTTTAAAGTTTGATGTGTTGCCACGGCAACAGAATCAAAGATATCAAGAATCCATTCACAGGTCTACATCTGGCGTATGTTTACATTATACAGATGAAGTTTGAAGCAAATTGGGTTAAAATAAGAGGGTGATTTCGAAGCATTTTGAAAGTGACACACTTCCTGCTGCCAGTTGGTGGCGCTATAACTTTGACTCACAATAGTCACATCCATGTGATCGGCCTCTTACAGCGAACACACTGTTGAAGTTTCATCAAGATCAGTTAATGTATGCTGAAGTTATAACACACTTCCTGTTTCACGTTTCTCGCCATAATTTCGTTTCCTCGCCACGGCCGAACCGTTCGAGATATCAAAAATCCCCTCGCAATTTTTCATCCTCAATGTCTTGACTTCATGCTGACCGAGTTTCGTGGCATTTCTTTGAATTCTCTAGGAGAAGTACTTTAAATTCCATTGCATGCGTTTTACAAACAACCCTAAATAGCCGACTTCCTGTTGGGCTGGGGTAAAAAGTAAGAGCATGAAGTATATATGAACCGATGAGATCTATATGTGTACCGAGTTTCATATTCTTACATACAAGCGTGTTTGATTTATGGACCAAGTTTTCGGACCCCGTTCCAGGGGGCGCTGTCGAGCCCCCCTGCCACGCCCGGGTACCATCTTCACCCCGACCCTGATGGCCGCGGGTTCTGACCCGCGTGCAAAGTTTCAAGAGTTTTCGTGCACGTTAAGAGCCCCAAAAGTGCCCGAATAGTCGTAAGAAAAATAAAAGAGGAGAAAAAAAAAAAAAATAATCCTAAGGAAAACAATAGGGCCTTCGCCTTTTCAAGGCTTGGGCCCTAATAATAATAATCCTAAGGAAAACAATAGGGCCTTCGCCTTTTCAAGGCTTGGGCCCTAATAATAATAATAATAATAATAAATATAGCTGCGAGCAGCGATTACGGGCCCAAGCCGGTGGCACCGCAACCCCGGTGCCTTTAGTTACCTAAAGGCACCGGGGTGGCGGTACCACCGGCTTTGGCCCTTCATCGCTGCTCGCAGCTATATTTATATATATATATATATATATATATATAAAGCCGGTGGCACCGCCACCCTGGTGCCTTTAGGGTTATTGTGCACGACGTGCAAAAACGTAACCCTGCTTTGACTGTCGAAAAGAAGTGTGCTGTAGAGCTTGTATCAGTGTGGGCTCTGCAAAAGTGTGCATTGAGGGCACATGTCAACCACAAAGTATGCGAGAGCAACCTTCTGAAAGGTCAGGTCTACATCCAGGTCTACATCTGCCGTGTGTTTACATCATAGTAGTGAAGTTTGAAGCAATCAGCAGATTTCAAAGCTTTTTGAAAGTGACAGACTTCCTGCTGCCAGTTGGTGGCGCTATAACCGGGGTGGCGGTGCCGCCGGCTTTGGCCCTTTCATCGCTGCTCGCAGCTATATTTATATATATACACACACACACACACACACACACACACACATATATATATATATATATATATATACATATATATATATTGTTTTTTTAAGAGACAAGACAGAATATTACTTGCCTGATCTGATTAGAAAAATAGTGTTTGTGTGTGTGTGTGTGTGTGTGTGTGTGTGTGTGTGTGTGTGTGTGTGTGTGTGTGTGTGTGTGTGTGTGTGTGTGTGTGTGTGGCGTAATTGAACAATGTAGACATAAAGACATACTCCGTCCTTTTGTTCATACAGGACATTATTCAAACTGCAAAGTGTTTACTTATATTTGTGTACACTCGCAATAAAACACAACATTGTGCTTTTGTCAAACTATAAACTCTTGTCAAACTGTAAACTACAACTGTCACCCAACCAAAATCTCTTACACACACACACACACACAGTTTAAAAGCAAAAAATATCAAACAATCCTATTTAAAAACAGTCTGTGGGAGCCATCTTTTGGACATTCATCATATCGCATTGGTTTTCATTTCTTGTCATCAAAAAGAGCCCTAATCTGTTTATTTTTTCAGTTACACATTCTACATTGATTAAAAAAGAAAAATCAAATGTGTTTTTATTTTATACAGAAATAAATAATCTATCATCCAGATGAGAATAAAGTTAGTGTTAGTTCAAATTTTAAGGAAAACAAATATATGATCTGAAATATAGCACATTCATTTAAAATTCATTCAGGTTCAATTACCAAACATACAATCTTAATGTAATTTAAAGCAAACAATACATTTAAAATATATGGGTTGTATGACTATTTTTTAATATAAAAAGATATATATCCAAAAAGACAAGGCCTAAAGTTTAACAAGGGTTAAACTCTTGTCACTGTAACAGACACAATCACACACACAATCACACACACACACACACACAAGTCAAATCACTTACATTTTACATGCAATATTGACTTTTTTTCTGTTTCAGCAGCGAAAATAGTTAAACAAAGATCACAGCAGAACCATCGCGCATCTCACAGCAACGCGTTCTCATTACTGAATGATTCAGCATTTTGAACGAATCGGTTGACTCAAAGATTCAATGACCAATCAATCCATAAACATCTATCTTATTCATGAATGACTCAGTCGTTCAAACGAATGAATCAATGACTCGCTCATTAAGACGGTCGCCTGGCGACACCTAATGACGGTTTAGTGTTATGTTTAAAAGTATCATTCTTTCCAACGATTGTTAATTAACTCATATTTGAAACATAAGCTATATTTATATATATACATACATATACACACACATACACAAAAATAAAATAAAAACACATTTGAAACGTGTTTGCTTACTAAATTGTGAGCTGAACGAAAGTTGCAGCAAATATCAGCAACAGGAGTCAAATTTCATTAATCACGAGAGTGAAGAGCTGACTGAAAAGATGATGACGGAATAGGCTATTTTATGTAAAAACGCCTATTTAAGCGAATCTGTCATTGTACTCTTTTATTGTTGTGTTTTCCGTGAAAAATAATAGACTATTGAACTCAGAATTCAAGCAATCGGCCCCCGAAATTGCACTAATTTTAGTGACACTAAAAAGTATGCGGCTGCACTGGCATTCATAATGGTGCGCGTCCATGGCGACGAGCGAGCAGAACAGAGCGAACGTTTAGTTAATTTCTACTTCCATAGGAATTCATTCGAGCGCCACCATTTCAATGTCCGTGCGGACGTCCATATTATACTTTCGCTTTCAAGTTAGTGTTTTTAAACCCCCCAGCGGGAGGTTTACACAATTGGTTTACACAATCACACGTTGATTAACCGGTGGGAAAATATTCCCATAGTAACATCCCTAATATATAAATTAAATATATATAAATTCAATAGGCCTACCTGATTTTGAACACAAGAGGGCAGTATAGCACTATATATGATTTGGATTATTATTATTTTTGACTAAACAACCATTCTGGCTGTTTTTAAACTTAAAAATAATTCTTAAATTGAAAAAAAAGGAATAAAATGGGTTTAGTTCTAATATTTGTATAATTTTATATAAAAATAAATGGTGTATAATTACATTTTAGAAAGATATGAGACATGCCCTGATTCTTTTTTTGACATTATTGTCCTCGATCAGAGCCCTAATCTGTTTATTTTTTCAGTTACACATTCTACATTGATTAAAAAAGAAAAATCAAATGTGTTTTTATTTTATACATAAATAAATAATCTATCATTCAGATGAGAATAAAGTTAGTGTTAGTTCAAATTTTAAGGAAAACAAATATATGATCTGAAATATAGCACATTCATTTATAATTCATTCAGGTTCAATTACCAAACATACAAATCTCAATGTAATTTAAAGCAAACAATACATTTAAAATACATGGGTTGTATGCTATTTTTTTTTATATAAAAAGATATATATCCAAAAAGACAAGGCCTAAACTTTAACAAGGGTTAAACAATCACTGTAACAGACACAATCACACACACACACACACACACACACACACACACACACACACACACACACACACACACACACACGTCAAATCACTTACATTTTAGATGCAATATTGACTTTTTTTTCTGTTTCAGCAGCGAAAATAGTTAAACAAAGATCACAGCAGAACCATCGAGCATCTCACAGCAACGCGTTCTCATTACTGAATGATTCAGCATTTTGAACGAATCGGTTGACTCAAAGATTCAACGACCAATCCATAATCTGTCTCATTCATGAATGACTCAGCCGTTCGAACGAATCGTTTGAACGAATGAATCAATGACTCGCTCATTAAGACGGTCGCCTGGCGACACCTAATGACGGTTTAGTGATATTAAAAGTATCATTCTTTCCAACGATTGTTAATTAACTCATATTTGAAACATAAGCTATATATATATATATATATATATATACACACATATATATACACACACATATATATACACAAAAATAAAATAAAAACACATTTGAAGCGTGTTTGCTTACTAAATTGTGAGCGGAACGAAAGTTGCAGCAAATATCAGCAACAGGAGTCAAATTTCATTAATCACGAGAGTGAGCTGACTGAAAAGATGATGACGGAATAGGCTATTTTATGTAAAAGCCCCTATTTAAGCGAATCTATCATTGTACTCTTTTGTTGTTGTGTTTTCCGTGAAAAATAATAGACTATTGAACTCACAATTCAAGCAATCGGCCCCGTTATTGCACTAATTTTAAAGTGACACTAAAAAGTATGCGGCTGCACTGGCATTCATAATGGTGCGCGTCCATGGCGAAGAGCGAGCAGAACAGAGCGAACGTTTTTTAGTTCATTCCTACTTCCATAGGAATTCCCTCGAGCGCTCTGCACGTGGCCATTATCAATGTCCCGTATTTAAAAGCTCTCGGTCCTCAGTCACATACCAAATATATGTATAATGTATATATAAATATAATTTTGGACACAAGAGGGCAGTATGGCCCTATGTATAATTTTGTGTTTAAACTAAAAGAGCCCCTCCCCCCCTCCCCACACAGACACAGACACAGACACACACGAATGGCAGGGTGCATTCTCTCTGTCAGAGGGAGAGGGAGAGAAAATTCTCAGAAACATCCACATTCAAACCAAAATATCTAACTTCCTCTTGGTCTGAGCTAATGACAGTTAATTAGAAAGTTGTCCGGCTTGATCTGAACCATATGCATACCTGTGTCTGTCGAGTTTCATGCAATTTCAAGCATGCTAAGAGTCTCAAAAGCATCAAACAAGAATATTAAAGTTTGATGTGTTGCCACGGCAACAGTATCTAAGATATCAATAATCCTTTCACAGGTCTACATCTGCCGTGTGTTTACATTATACACATAAAGTTTGAAGCAAATCGGGTAAAAATAAGAGGGTGATTTCAAAGCATTTAGGAAGTGACACACTTCCTGCTGCCAGTTGGTGGCGCTATAACTTTGACTCACAATAGTCACATCCATGTGATCGGGCTCTTACAACGAACACACTGTTGAAGTTTCATCAAGATCAGTTAATGTATGCAGTAGTTATGACACACTTCCTGTTTCACGTTTCTCGCCATAATTTTGTTTCCTCGCCACGGCCAAACCGTTCGAGATATCAAAAATCCCCTCGCAAACTTTCATCCTCAATGTCTTGACTTCATGCTGACCGAGTTTCGTGCCGTTTGTTTGAATTCTCTAGGAGGAGTATTTCACATTCCATTGCGTGTGTTTTACCAACAACCCTAAATAGCCGACTTCCTGTTGGGCTGGGGTAAAAAGTAAGAGTGTGAAGTATATATGAAACGAGGAGATCTACATGTGTACCAAGTTTCAAATTATTACATGCAAGCGTGTTTGATTTATGGACCATGTTTTCGGACCCCGTTCCAGGGGGCGCTGTCGAGCCCCCCTGCCACGCCCGGGTACCATCTTCAGCCCGGCCCTGATGGCCGCGGGTTCTGACATGTGTGCAAAGTTTCAGGAGTTTTTGAGCATGTTAAGGCCTCCAAAAGTGTCCAAAAGGTAGCAGAAAAATAATAAGAATAATAATAAATATAGCTGCGAGCAGCGATTACGGGCCCAAGCCGGTGGCACCGCAACCCCGGTGCCTTTAGTTACCTAAAGGCACCAGGGTGGCGGTGCCGCCGGCTTGGGCCCTTCATCGCTGCTCGCAGCTATATTTATATATATATATATATATATATATATATATATATATATATATATATATATATATATATATATATTTATTTATATATATATATATATATATATTTATATATATATATATATATATATATGTATATATAAAGCCGGTGGCACCGCCACCCTGGTGCCTTTAGGGTTATTGTGCACGACGTCACACAAAATATCTGCTTGCTATCTGCCGAACGGCTCTGGTAGTTTCGCTTCAGCACTGATGATGTTGTAGAAATAGTGCGCTCTGGTTGGTCTGGATTATTCGGGATTTTTTATTTTATACAGAAATAAATTCTTTATAATTCAGATGAGAATAAAGTTAGTGTTGATTAAAATGAAGGAAAACAAATATATTGATCTGAAATATAGCACATTAATTTAAAATTTATTTAGGTTCAATTACCAAACATACAATCTTAATTTAATTTAAAGCAAACAATACATTTAAAATATATGGGTTGTATGCACATTTTTTTTAATAAAAAAAATATATATCCAAAAAGACAAGGCCTTAAAGGGTAAAACTCTTGTCACTGTAACAGACACATCTCTCTCACACACACACACACACACACACACACACACGTCAAGTCACTTACATTTTTAGATGCAATATTGAATAAGCAGAAAAATCGGATTTTCTGCTCTGAAAATATAAATAAGCAAAAAAATTGAATAAGCACTTTGAATATTCTAAACAGAATAAGCACTAGTCGCTAATGAATAAGTACTAGTACTTAATGGAATAGATACTAGTATCTAAAAAATAAGTACTAGTAGCATGAAAATAGAGACTAGTAGGTTAAAATGATTAAATGTTAAAACGGCTTGCCATATTGGCTCAGAGAGAGAGAAAGAGAAAATGACCTTTTAGATACTAGTACCTATTAATAGATACTAGTATTTATTCAATAAATACTAGTACTAAGTCATTAGATACTAGTACCTATTAAATAGATACCAGTACTTATTCATTAGCTACTAATACGTATTAAAAAGAATATCTAAAGAATAAGCACTAGTATCTAAAGAATAGGCACTAGTACTAAAGAATAAGCACTAGTCGCTAATGAATAAGTACCAGTACTTAATGGAATAGATACTAGTATCTAAAAATAAGTACTAGTAGCATGAAAATAGAGACTAGTAGGTTAAAATGATTGAATGTTAAAGCGGCTTGCCATATTGGCTCAGAGAGAGAGAGAGAGAAAATGACCCTATTCAAACCACAATATCTGACTTTCTGAGGGTCGGAGCTAATTACTTTAAATTAGAAAGTTGTTTGGCTTGAGGAGAAGAATATACACGCTGAGTTTTGTAACTGTAGATAAAACTAACCCCCCCACTTTTGTCAAAAGCATTTAGAAAGTGACACACTTCCTGCTGCCAGTTGGTGGCGCTATAACTTTGACTCACAATAGTCACATCCATGTGATCGGCCTCTTACAGCGAACATACTGTTGAAGTTTCATCAAGATCAGTTAATGTATGCAGAAGTTATAACACACTTCCTGTTTCCATTATTCGCCATAAATTTGTTTCCTCGCCACGGCCAAACCGTTCGAGATATGAAAAATCCCCTGGCAATTTTTCATCCTCAATGTCTTGACATCATGCTGACCGAGTTTCCTTGCGATTGGTTGAATTCTCTAGGAGGAGTATATCGAATTCCAGGGGCATACGCTTCCAAACAAACCATAATAGCCGACTTCCTGTTGGGCTGGGGTAAAAAGTAAAAGTACAAAGGATATATGAACCGATGAGATCTATATGTGTACCGAGTTTCATATTATTACATGGAAGCGTGTTTGATTTATGGACCAAGTTTTCGGACCCCGTTCCAGGGGGCGCTGTCGAGCCCCCCTGCCACGCCCGGGTACCAGCTTCAGCCCGGCCCTGATGGCCGCGGGTTCTGACCAGTGTGCAAAGTTTCAAGAGTTTTCGTGCACGTTAAGAGCCCCAAAAGTGCCCGAATAGTCGATAAAATAATAATAATAATAATAAATATAGCTGCGAGCAGCGATTACGGGCCCAAGCCGGTGGCACCGCAACCCCGGTGCCTTTAGTTACCTAAAGGCACCGGAGTGGCGGTGCCGCCGGCTTTGGCCCTTCATCGCTGCTCGCAGCTATATTTATATATATATATATATATATATATATATATATATAAACAAGCCGGTGGCACCGCCACCCCGGTGCCTTTATATATATATATATATATATATATATATATATAAACAAGCCGGTGGCACCGCCACCCCGGTGCCTTTAGGGTTACTGTGCATGACGGGCAATATCGTAACTCCGCTTTGACCTTTGAGAAGATGCGTGCTGTAGAGCTTGCATTGGTGTGGGCTCTGCAAAAGTGTGCATTGAGGGCACATATCAACCACAAAGTATGTGTGAGCAACCTTCTGAAACCTAAAATGAAAAATGAGACACCCTACGGTCTCATGGACTTAATGGACACATGAAATAAGTACACAAGTTTGAAAGTTATATGAAGTGTGCCAAGACAGAATATTACTTGCCTGATCTGATTAGAAAAATAGTTGGTGTGTGTGTGTGTGTGTGTGTGTGTGTGTGTGTGTGGCGTGATTGAACAATGTAGACATAAAAACATACCCCGTCCTTTTGTTCATACAGGACATTATTCAAACTGCAAAGTGTTTACTTATATTTGTGTACAATCGCAATAAAACACAACATTGTGCTTTTGTCAAACTGTAAACTACAACTGTCACCCAACCGAAATCTCTTACACACACACACACACACACACACACACACACACACACACACACACACACACACACACACACACACACATAGTTTAAAAGCAAAAAAAATCTTTTGGACATTCATCATATTGCATTTGTTTTCATTTATTGTCCTCGATCAGAGCCCTAATCTGTTTATTTTTTCAGTTACACATTCTACATTGATTAAAAAAGAAAAATCAAATGTGTTTTTATTTTATACATAAATAAATAATCTATCATTCAGATGAGAATAAAGTTAGTGTTAGTTCAAATTTTAAGGAAAACAAATATATGATCTGAAATATAGCACATTCATTTATAATTCATTCAGGTTCAATTACCAAACATACAAATCTCAATGTAATTTAAAGCAAACAATACATTTAAAATATATGGGTTGTATGCTATTTTTTTTATATAAAAAGATATATATCCAAAAAGACAAGGCCTAAACTTTAACAAGGGTTAAACAATCACTGTAACAGACACAATCATACACACACACACACACACACACAGACACACACACACACGTCAAATCACTTACATTTTAGATGCAATATTGACTTTTTTTCTGTTTCAGCAGCGAAAATAGTTAAACAAAGATCACAGCAGAACCATCGAGCATCTCACAGCAACGCGTTCTCATTACTGAATGATTCGTTGATTCGTACTGATATCGAATCGTTTGAACGAATGAATCAATGACCCGCTCATTAAGACGGTCGCCTGGCGACACCTAGTGACGGTTTAGTGTTATTTGATTATACACTCAAAATATTCCACAACAAATCCTTTAAATTTAATGATATTCAGAACAGAACACGAATAAAAAAATAACTATAATAAAGCCAAAACGAAATAATTTAAAACAAAAGTAAAAGTAAGTGGTGTTAGGCTCACGTAAATCTCTCTTTAGAATCTAAATGTTGCAACATTTGCGATGTATTTGGATGCTAAACTATTCTTTATTACAGGCTTTGTACTTCACTCACGTTCCAATATCGACGGAAAAAATCATCCTCTTCACTTGTGCAAAAATGTGCTTGGAAAAATCACAGTGGAGCGGTGCTTACTGTGAATGATACAAATTGTACTACTGACTATTTCAACATAGCAGTGTAATTTGTATATGTTAGGTTGAATGTTTTATTATTGTGTGTGTGTGTGTGTGTGTGTGTGTGTTTGTGTGTGTGTGTGTGTGTGTGTGTCAGTGTGTGTGTGGGGGTCTGGGTGGCTCAGCGCGATTGAACAGTGAAACATACTCCGTCATTTTCTTCATACAGGACATCATTCAAACGTCAAAGTGTTTACTTATATTTGTGTACACTCGCAATAAAACACAACATTGTGTTTTTGTTAAATAAATTAAAGTAATACGTCCCCCGAAATGGCGCTAATTTTAAAATGAAACTAAAATGCTCACGGCTGCACGGGCATTCATAACTCTGCGCGCCCACGGTGAGGGACGAGCAGAACAGAGCGAACGTTGTTTAGTTCATTCCTACTTCCATAGGAATTAATTGAAAAAGCTCACTCTACTCTGCACCATTATTAATGAATTGTGCAGACGTCCTTATTTTACTTTCGCTTTTTACCTGATTTTGAACACAAGAGGGCAGTATAACACTATGTATGATTTGGAAAAAAAATTTTTTTGACTAAACAACCATTCTGGCTGTTTTTAAACTTAAACATTATTCTCTAATTGCTCTCACCATGCCCGTTTCTGAAACTCTGCACATGTCTACTGTCTAATAAATGTGATGTGTCTGTCGGGTTTCATGCAATTTCAAGTATGTTAAGAGTCTCAAAAGCATCAACAAAGAATAATAAAGTTTGATGCGTTGCCACGGCAACAGTATCTAAGATATCAATAATCCTTTCTCAGGTCTACATCTGCCGTGTGTCTACATTATACACATAAAGTTTGAAGCAAATTGGGTAAAAATAAGAGGGTGATTTCAAAGCCTTTAGGAAGTGACACACTTCCTGCTGCCAGTTGGTGGCGCTATAACTTTGACTCACAATAGTCACATCCATGTGATCGGACTCTTACAGCGAACACACTGCTGAAGTTTCATCAAGATCAGTTAATGTATGCAGAAGTTATAACACACTTCCTGTTTCCTTTATTCGCCATAAATTCGTTTCCTCGCCACGGCCAAACCGTTCGAGATATCAAAAATCCCCTGGCAACTTTTCATCCTCAATGTCTTGACTTCATGCTGACCGAGTTTCGTGGCGATTGGTTGAATTCTCTAGGAGGAGTATATCGAATTCCAGGGGCATACGCTTCCAAACAAACCATAATAGCCGACTTCCTGTTGGGCTGGGGTAAAAAGTAAAAGTACAAAGGATATATGAATCGATGAGATCTATATGTGTACCGAGTTTCATATTATTACATTCAAGCGTGTTTGATTTATGGACCAAGTTTTCGGACCCCATTCCAGGGGGCGCTGTCGAGCCCCCCTGCCACGCCCGGGTACCAGCTTCAGCCCGGCCCTGATGGCCGCGGGTTCTGACCCGTGTGCAAAGTTTCAAGAGTTTTTGAGCATGTTAAGGGCCCCAAAAGTGCGCTGAGAGTCTCAAAAGTATCCAAAAAGAATATTAAAGTTTGATGCGTTGTCACGGCAACAGCATCTAAGATATCAACAATCCTTTCACAGGTCTACATCTGGCGTGTGTCTACATTATACACATCAAGTTTGAAGCAAATCGGGTAAAGCCTGTTTGATTTATGGACCAAGTTTTCGGACCCCGTTCCAGGGGGCGCTGTCGAGCCCCCCTGCCACGCCCGGGTACCAGCTTCAGCCCGGCCCTGATGGCCGCGGTTTCTGACCCGTGTGCAAAGTTTCAAGAGTTTTTGAGCATGTTAAGGGCCCCAAAAGTGCGCTAAGAATCTCAAAAGTATCCAAAAAGAATATTAAAGTTTGATGCGTTGTCACGGCAACAGCATCTAAGATATCAACAATCCTTTCACAGGTCTACATCTGGCTTGTGTCTACATTATACACATCAAGTTTGAAGCAAATAGGGTAAAGCGTGTTGGATATATGGACCAAATTGTCTGACCCGTTCAAGGGGGCGCTGTCGAGCCCCCCTGCCACGCCCGGGTACCAGCTTCAGCCTGGCCCTGATGGCCGCGGGTTTTGTCCCGTGTGCAAAGTTTCAAGAGTTTTCGAGCACGTTAAGAACCCCAAAAGTGCCCGAAAGCATAAAAAAGCATGAAAAAGCTTAAAAAAAGGAATATTAATGTTTGATGCATTGCCATGGCAACAGTATCTAAGATATCAATAATCCTTTCACAGGTCTACATCTGGCGTGTGTCTACATTATGCACATGAAGTTTGAAGCAAATCGGGTAAAAATAAGAGGGTGATTTAAAAGCATTTTGAAAGTGACACACTTCCTGCTGCCAGTTGGTGGCGCTATAACTTTGACTCACAATAGTCACATCCATGTGATCGGGCTCTTACAACGAACACACTGCTGAAGTTTCATCAAGATTAGTTAATGTATGCAGTAGTTATAACACACTTCCTGTTTCACGTTTCTCGCCATAATTTCGTTTACTCGCCACGGCCAAACCGTTCGAGATATCAAAAATCCCCTGGCAATTTTTCATCCTCAGTGTCTTGACTTCATGCTGACCGAGTTTCGTGCCGTGTGTTTGAATTCTCTAGGAGGAGTATTTCACATTCCATTGCATGTGTTTTCCAAACAACCCTTAATAGCCGACTTCCTGTTGGGCTGGGGTAAAAAGTAAGAGCATGAAGTATATATGAATCGATGAGATCTATATGTGTACTGAGTTTCATATTATTACATGCAAGCGTGTTTGATTTATGGACCAAGTGTTCAAACCCCGTTCCAGGGGGCGCTGTCGAGCCCCCCTGCCACGCCCGGGTACCAGCTTCAGCCCGGCCCTGATGGCCGCGGGTTCTGAGATGTGTGCAAAGTTTCAAGAGTTTTCGAGCACGTTAAGGCCCCCAAAAGTGCCCAAAAGGTAGTAAAATAATAATAATAATAAATAAATATAGCTGCGAGCAGCGATTACGGGCCCAAGCCGGTGGCACCGCAACCCCGGTGCCTTTAGTTACCTAAAGGCACCGGGGTGGCGGTACCACCGGCTTTGGCCCTTCATCGCTGCTCGCAGCTATATTTATTTATATATATATATATATATATATATATATATAAAGCCGGTGGCACCGCCACCCTGGTGCCTTTAGGGTTATTGTGCACGACGTGCAAAAACGTAACCCTGCTTTGACTGTCGAAAAGAAGTGTGCTGTAGAGCTTGTATCAGTGTGGGCTCTGCAAAAGTGTGCATTGAGGGCACATGTCAACCACAAAGTATGCGAGAGCAACCTTCTGAAAGGTCAGGTCTACATCCAGGTCTACATCTGCCGTGTGTTTACATCATAGTAGTGAAGTTTGAAGCAATCAGGTGATTTCAAAGCTTTTTGAAAGTGACAGACTTTGTGCTGCCAGTTGGTGGCGCTATAACCGGGGTGGCGGTGCCGCCGGCTTTGGCCCTTTCATCGCTGCTCGCAGCTATATTTATATATATATATATACACACACACACACACACACACATATATATATATATATATATATATATATATATATATATATATATACATAAATATATATATATTGTTTTTTTAAGAGACAAGACAGAATATTACTTGCCTGATCTGATTAGAAAAATAGTGTTTGTGTGTGTGTGTGTGTGTGTGTGTGTGTGTGTGTGTGTGTGTGTGTGTGGCGTAATTGAACAATGTAGACATAAAGACATACTCCGTCCTTTTGTTCATACAGGACATTATTCAAACTGCAAAGTGTTTACTTATATTTGTGTACACTCGCAATAAAACACAACATTGTGCTTTTGTCAAACTATAAACTCTTGTCAAACTGTAAACTACAACTGTCACCCAACCAAAATCTCTTACACACACACACACACACACACACACACACACACAAACACACAGTTTAAAAGCAAAAAATATCAAACAATCCTATTTAAAAACAGTCTGTGGGAGCCATCTTTTGGACATTCATCATATCGCATTGGTTTTCATTTCTTGTCATCAAACAGAGCCCTAATCTGTTTATTTTTTCAGTTACACATTCTACATTGATTAAAAAAGAAAAATCAAATGTGTTTTTATTTTATACAGAAATAAATAATCTATCATTCAGATGAGAATAAAGTTAGTGTTAGTTCAAATTTTAAGGAAAACAAATATATGATCTGAAATATAGCACATTCATGTAAAATTAATTTAGGTTCGATTACCAAACATACAATCTTAATGTAATTTAAAGCAAACAATACATTTAAAATATATGGGTTGTATGACTATTTTTTAATATAAAAAGATATATATCCAAAAAGACAAGGCCTAAAGTTTAACAAGGGTTAAACTCTTATCACTGTAACAGACACAATCACACACACAATCACACACACACACACAAGTCAAATCACTTACATTTTACATGCAATATTGACTTTTTTTCTGTTTCAGCAGCGAAAATAGTTAAACAAAGATCACAGCAGAACCATCGCGCATCTCACAGCAACGCGTTCTCATTACTGAATGATTCAGCATTTTGAACGAATCGGTTGACTCAAAGATTCAATGACCAATCAATCCATAAACATCTATCTCATTCATGAATGACTCAGTCGTTCAAACGAATGAATCAATGACTCGCTCATTAAGACGGTCGCCTGGCGACACCTAATGACGGTTTAGTGTTATGTTTAAAAGTATCATTCTTTCCAACGATTGTTAATTAACTCATATTTGAAACATAAGCTATATTTATATATATACATACATATACACACACATACACAAAAATAAAATAAAAACACATTTGAAACGTGTTTGCTTACTAAATTGTGAGCTGAACGAAAGTTGCAGCAAATATCAGCAACAGGAGTCAAATTTCATTAATCACGAGAGTGAAGAGCTGACTGAAAAGATGATGACGGAATAGGCTATTTTATGTAAAAACGCCTATTTAAGCGAATCTGTCATTGTACTCTTTTGTTGTTGTGTTTTCCGTGAAAAATAATAGACTATTGAACTCACAATTCAAGCAATTGGCCCCCGATATTGCACTAATTTTAAAGTGACACTAAAAAGTATGCGGCTGCAGTGGCATTCATTACAGTGCGCATCCATGGCGACGAGCGAGCAGAACAGAGCGAACGTTTTTTCATTTCTACTTCCATAGAAATTCATTCGAGCGCACTGCGAGCGCCACCACTATAAATGTCCTTACTTTACTTTCACTTTTAACTTAGCGATATAAAAGCCCCCGGTGTTACACGTCAAATAACCGGTGAGAAAAAATTCTCGGAGTCACATAGCAGCTCCCTATATTTAAATACAACAGGCCTACCTGATTTTGAACACAAGAGGGCAGTATAGCCCTATGTATTATTTGATATATTTATTTTTTAACTGAATAGTGCATCCTGGCTGTTTTTAAACTTGTACATTATTCTTAAATTGAAAACAAGAATAAAATGGGTTTAGTTCTGATATTTGTATAATTTTATCTAGAAATAAATGGTGTATAATTACATTTTTAGAAGATATGAAGCTTTTAGTGTTTTTTTTTTTTTTTTACATGACTTTAATCCCTCGCCATAGCAAAACAATTAGAGATATTCAATAGATATTCACAATTATGCTTCTTTAATGTATTTTCATCATGTTGAAAAAGTTTGGTGGGAATAAAATAAACCACTTAAGAGGAGTGATGCATATTTTGTCATTTAAAAAAAAATACAAAAATTGTTATGCGAAAAGACAAGGACTTAGAGATTTCTTTATCCTTTAATGCAGGAAAAATCATACAGCCAGCCACACACACACACACACACACACATAAACACAGACACCAACCCTCCCTCCCTCCCCTCCCCTCTGCTCCCCTCCCCACACAGACACACACACAAACAGAATGGCAGGGGGACAAGAAATCCATTCAAACTACAATATCTGACTTTCTGTTGCTCTGAGCTAATGACTTTAAATTAGAAAGTCGATTGGCTTGATGAGAACAATATGCGTGGCAAGTTTTGTAACTGTAGGTAAAACGAGCAAAGTTATAACACACTTTATGTGTCCTTTTTTAGTCATAAAATTAATTTCCTCGCCACGGCCAAACCGTTCGAGATATCAAAAATCCCTCCGGAATTTAGCATCATCAATGTCTTGACGTCATGCTGACCGAGTTTGCTTGAAATCCGATCAATTCCCAAGGAGAATTAAATAGAATTTCAGGGGTATGCGTTTCCAAACAAACCATGATAGCCGGCTTCCTGTTGGGATGTCGTAAAACTTAGAGCACGAAAGTTGTTTAACCCAATGAGATCTATAAGTGTACAGAGTTTCATATTATTACATGCAAGTGTCTTTGATTTATGGACAAGTGTTCGAATCCCAGTCCAGGGGGCGCTGTCGGTCCGCCCTGCCACGCCCGGGTACCAGCTTCAGTCCGGCCCTGATGGCCACGGGTTCTGACCCGTGTGCAAAGTTTCAAGAGTTTTAGAGGATGTTAAGGGCCCCAAAAGCCCCCGAAACCTTGATCAACAATAATTAAAAGCTTTGTCACTCAAACAGACACATCCCCCTCCCCCCACAGACACAGAGGTATGCAGAGAGAGGGAGAGAGGGACAGAGATTACTCCAAAACATCCCATTCAAACCAAAATATCTGACTTCCTGTTGTTCGGAACCAAAAACTGTAAATTAGAAAGTTGTCCGGCTTGATCTGAACAATATGCCTACCGAGTTATAAGATTGCAGGTAAAACTATGAAACTAACCCTCTCACTTTTGTCAAAAGGTGGCGCTACTGAGTCCCTGCACCACGCCCGTTCCTGAAACTTTGCACATGTCTACTGGCTAATAAATGTGACGTGTCTGTCGAGTTTCATGCAATTTCAAGCATGCTAAGAGTCTCAAAAGCATCAAAAAAGAATTTTAAAGTTTGATGTGTTGCCACGGCAACAGTATCAAAGATATCAAGAATCCATTCACAGGTCTACATCTGGCGTATGTTTACATTATACAGATGAAGTTTGAAGCAAATTGGGTTAAAATAAGAGGGTGATTTCGAAGCATTTTGAAAGTGACACACTTCCTGCTGCCAGTTGGTGGCGCTATAACTTTGACTCACAATAGTCACATCCATGTGATCGGCCTCTTACAGCGAACACACTGGTGAAGTTTCATCAAGATCAGTTAATGTATGCAGAAGTTATAACACACTTCCTGTTTCACGTTTCTCGCCATAATTTCGTTTCCCCGCCACGGCCAAACCGTTCGAGATATCAAAAATCCCCTCGCAATTTTTCATCCTCAATGTCTTGACTTCATGCTGACCGAGTTTCGAGGCATTTCTTTGAATTCTCTAGGAGAAGTACTTTAAATTCCATTGCATGCGTTTTACAAACAACCCTAAATAGCCGACTTCCTGTTGGGCTGGGGTAAAAAGTAAGAGCATGAAGTATATATGAACCGATGAGATCTATATGTGTACCGAGTTTCATATTCTTACATACAAGCGTGTTTGATTTATGGACCAAGTTTTCGGACCCCGTTCCAGGGGGCGCTGTCGAGCCCCCCTGCCACGCCCGGGTACCATCTTCACCCCGACCCTGATGGCCGCGGGTTCTGACCCGCGTGCAAAGTTTCAAGAGTTTTCGTGCACGTTAAGAGCCCCAAAAGTGCCCGAATAGTCGTAAGAAAAATAAAAGAGAAAATATAGCTGCGAGCAGCGATTACGGGCCCAAGCCGGTGGCACCGCAACCCCGGTGCCTTTAGTTACCTAAAGGCACCGGGGTGGCGGTGCCGCCGGCTTTGGCCCTTCATCGCTGCTCGCAGCTATATTTATATATATATATATATATATATATATATATAAAAAGCCGGTGGCACCGCCACCCTGGTGCCTTTAGGGTTATTGTGCACGACATGACACAAAATATCTGCTCGCTATCTGCCGAACGGCTCTGGTAGTTCCGCTTCAGCACTGATGATGTTGTAGAAATAGTGCGCTCTGGTTGGTCTGGATTATTCTGGATTTTTTATTTTATACAGAAATAAGTTATTTATAATTCAGATGAGAATAAAGTTAGTGTTGATTAAAATGAAGGAAAACAAATATATTGATCTGAAATATAGCACATTAATTTTAAATTTATTTAGGTTCAATTACCAAACATACAATCTTAATTTAATTTAAAGCAAACAATACATTTAAAATATATGGGTTGTATGCAAATTTTTTTTTTAATAAAAAAAAGATATATATCCAAAAAGACAAGGCCTTAAAGGGTTAAACTCTTGTCACTGTAATAGACACAATCTCTCTCTCTCTCTCTCTCTCTCTCTCTCTCTCTCTCTCTCTCTCTCTCTCTCTCTCTCTCTCTCTCTCTCTCTCTCTCTCTCTCTCTCTCTCTCTCTCACACACACACACACGTCAAGTCACTTACATTTTAGATGCAATATTGAATAAGCAGAAAAATCGGATTTTCTGCTCTGAAAATAAATAAGCATAAAAATTGAATAAGCACTTTGAATATTCTAAACAGAATAAGCACTAGTCGCTAATGAATAAGTACTAGTACTTAATGGCATAGATACTAGTATCTAAAAAATAAGTACTAGTAGCATGAAAATAGAGACTAGTAGGTTAAAATTATTAAATGTTAAAACGGCTTGCCATATTGGCTCAGAGAGAGAGAGAGAAAATGACCTTTTAGATACTAGTACCTATTAATAGATACTAATATTTATTAAATAAATACTAGTACTAAGTCATTAAATACTAGTACCTATTAAATAGATACCAGTACTTATTCATTAGCTACTAATACGTATTCAAAAGAATATCTAAAGAATAAGCACTAGTATCTAAAGAATAGGCACTAGTACTAAAGAATAAGCACTAGTCGCAAATGAATAAGTACTAGTACTTAATGGAATAGATACTAGTATCTAAAAAATAAGTACTAGTAGCATGAAAATAGAGACTAGTAGGTTAAAATGATTAAATGTTAAAACGGCTTGCCATATTGGCTCAGAGAGAGAGAGAGAGAGAGAGAGAGAAAATTACCTTTTAGATACTAGTACCTATTAATAGATACTAGTATTTAGGCTCTAGATTCACTCCGAAAGTCACTTCGTGATCATTTAACCGCTTCATTTGAGAAAAACTATCATTATTACATAAATAAACAAACTCAAAAGGTCTTCACGGCAACCCGTCAAAATAAAAGTTCGGTTTAACTTGACAGAAATATATTACCGTTGTACAGTAGAATTTAGATATGTCCCAATGTAATAATACTAACACTAATCCAAATAAATTATCATCAAAACTGAATTTAAGGAATAATCCATGTTTTAATTTTAACAGTAAAGCTCATTGTGCAGCACGTTATTTGACAAAAAGTTTATTTAATTTCATATGATTAAAATTGATGATAAATGATAAAATTTGTGTTTTATGTCTTCATTTTATTACCAGAAAAAACACAACACAGAATTAGTGTGACATTTTTTTTCATATTTTTTTTTTAAATGTTGTATACGTTTAATGATTCATAATACACTATTTCAATTAATTAGACATGCTTTTTGATTGCTAAAAAATTTACACCACGTATTCGTAATACACCTGCTCCGCAACACTAGCAGTTCCCCCAATCCCCCACCCCCCCCCTGAAAAAAAATCCTAGGGGAAACACTGGGCATTCATAACGGTGCGCGTCCATGGCGACGAGCGAGCAGAGCTGAGCGAACGTTTAGTTAATTTATTCATTCGAGCGCTCTGCAAGCGCCACCATTATCAATGTGGACGTCCGTATTTAAAAGCTCTCAATCCTCAGTCACATACCAAATATGTATATAATTTTGAACACAAGAGGGCAGTATGGCCCTATGTATGAGTTGGTGTTTAAACTAAACTATCACTCAAAGAGCCCCCCCCCCTCCTCCCTCCCCCTCCCCCCTCCCCCCTCCCCCTCCCCACTCCCCCTCCCCCTCCCCCTCCCCACACAGACACACACACACACACACACACACACACACACAAACAGAATGGCAGGGGGACAAGAAATCCATTCAAACTACAATATCTGACTTTCTGTTGCTCTGAGCTAATGACTTTAAATTAGAAAGTCGATTGGCTTGATGAGAACAATATGCGTGGCAAGTTTTGTAACTGTAGGTAAAACGAGCAAAGTTATAACACACTTTATGTGTCCTTTTTTAGTCATAAAATTAATTTCCTCGCCACGGCCAAACCGTTCGAGATATCAAAAATCCCTCCGGAATTTAGCATCATCAATGTCTTGACGTCATGCTGACCGAGTTTGCTTGAAATCCGATCAATTCCCAAGGAGAATTAAATAGAATTTCAGGGGTATGCGTTTCCAAACAAACCATGATAGCCGGCTTCCTGTTGGGATGTCGTAAAACTTAGAGCACGAAAGTTGTTCAACCCAATGAGATCTATAAGTGTACCGAGTTTCATATTATTACATGCAAGTGTCTTTGATTTATGGACAAGTGTTCGAATCCCAGTCCAGGGGGCGCTGTCGGTCCGCCCTGCCACGCCCGGGTACCAGCTTCAGTCCGGCCCTGATGGCCACGGGTTCTGACCCGTGTGCAAAGTTTCAAGAGTTTTAGAGAATGTTAAGGGCCCCAAAAGCCCCCAAAACCTTGATCAACAATAAATATAGCTGCGAGCAGCGATTACGGGCCCAAGCCGGTGGCACCGCAACCCCTGTGCCTTTAGTAACCTAAAGGCACCGGAGTGGCGGTGCCGCCGGCTTTGGCCCTTCATCGCTGCTCGCAGCTATATTTATATATATATATGTATATATATATATATATATATATATATATATATATATATAAACAAGCCGGTGGCACCGCCACCCTGGTGCCTTTAGGGTTACTGTGCATGACGGGCAATAACTTAACCCCGCTTTGACTGTTGAGAAGATGTGTACTGTAGAGCTTGCATTGGTGTGGGCTCTGCAAAAGTGTGCATTGAGGGCACATATCATATGCGTGAGCAAACTTCTGAAACCTAAAATGAAAAATGAGACACCCTACGGTCTCATGGACTTAATAAACACATGAAATAAGTACACAAGATTGAAAGTTAAATCAAGTGTGCCAAGACAGAATATTACTTGCCTGATCTGATTAGAAAAAAGTTTGTGTGTGTGTATGTGTGTGTGTTTGTGTGTGTGTGTGTGTGTGAAACGTGATTGAACAATGTAGACATTAAAACATACTCCGTCCTTTTGTTCATACAGGACATTATTCAAACTGCAAAGTGTTTACTTATATTTGTGTACAATCGCAATAAAACACAACATTGTGCTTTTGTCAAACTGTAAACTACAACTGTCACCCAACCAAAATCTCTTTTTTATTTTATACAAAAATAAATAGTCTATCATTCAGATGAGAATAAAGTTAGTTCAAATTTTAAGGAAAACTCTGAAATATAGCACATTCATTTAAAATTCATTCAGGTTCAATTACCAAACATACAAATCTTAATGTAATTTAAAGCAAACAATACATTTAAAATATATGGGTTGTATGCCTATTTTTTTTATATAAAAAGATATATATCCAAAAAGACAAGGCCTAAACTTTAACAAGGGTTAAACAATCACTGTAACAGACACAATCATACACACACACACACACACAGACACAGACACAGACACAGACACACACAAGTCAAATCACTTACATTTTAGATGCAATATTGACTTTTTTCTGTTTCAGCAGCGAAAATAGTTAAACAAAGATCACAGCAGAACCATCGAGCATCTCACAGCAACATAGCTGCCAACTCTCACGCATTGGCCGTGAGACACCCGCATTTGATTGGTTTCACACGCTCACACGCCACACTCCCGATTTCTCACGCTGAAGTGTCAACCCGGGCGGTCAAATGCCTGGAAGATGAGTTTATCTATATATCTACCTGTTGAGCCACTCGTGATCGACTAGTTATACCGCAAATTCGTTAAAAATCTCCCGTTATCTAGAGCGAGCGTGCATGCGAGACAGAGATTGTGCTCCAAACCGCGTAGAGCGAGCGAGAGACCTTGCGCGAGCGAGAGACCTTGCGCGAGCGAGACCCCCCCCCCCCCCCCCCCCCCCCCGTCAACAAATCTCACGCCGAGCAAAAATCAAAAGTTGGCAGGTATGCAGCAACGCGTTCTCATTACTGAATGATTCAGCATTTTGAACGAATCGGTTGACTCAAAGATTCAATGACCAATCCATAATCTGTCTCATTCATGAATGACTCAGCCGTTCGAACGAATCGTTCGAACAAATGAATCAATGACTCGCTCATTAAGACGGTCGCCTGGCGACACCTAATGATGGTTTAGTGATATGTTTAAAAGTATCATTCTTTCAAACGATTGTTAATTAACTCATATTTGAAACATAAGCTATATATATATATATACACACACATATATATATACACAAAAATAAAATAAAAACACATTTGAAGCGTGTTTGCTTACTAAATTGTGAGCGGAACGAAAGTTGCAGCAAATATCAGCAATAAATTTCATTAATCACGAGAGTGAAGTGCTGACTGAAAAGATGATGACGGAATAGGCTATTTTATGTAAAAGCGCCTATTTAAGCGAATCTGTCATTGTACTCTTTTGTTGTTGTGTTTTCCGTGAAAAATAATAGACTATTGAACTCACAATTCAAGCAATTGGCCCCCGATATTGCACTAATTTTAAAGTGACACTAAAAAGTATGCGGCTGCAGTGGCATTCATTACAGTGCGCATCCATGGCGACGAGCGAGCAAAACAGAGCGAACGTTTTTTCATTTCTACTTCCATAGAAATTCATTCGAGCGCACTGCGAGCGCCACCACTATAAATGTCCTTACTTTACTTTCACTTTTAACTTAGCGATATAAAAGCCCCCGGTGTTACACGTCAAATAACCGGTGAGAAAAAATTCTCGGAGTCACATAGCAGCTACCTATATTTAAATACAACAGGCCTACCTGATTTTGAACACAAGAGGGCAGTATAGCCCTATGTATTATTTGATATATTTATTTTTTAACTGAATAGTGCATCCTGGCTGTTTTTAAACTTGTACATTATTCTTAAATTGAAAAAAAGAATAAAATGGGTTTAGTTCTGATATTTGTATAATTTTATCTAGAAATAAATGGTGTATAATTACATTTTTAGAAGATATGAAGCTTTTAGTGTTTTTTTTTTTTTTTTACATGACTTTAATCCCTCGCCATAGCAAAACAATTAGAGATATTCAATAGATATTCACAATTATGCTTCTTTAATGTATTTTCATCATGTTGAAAAAGTTTGGTGGGAATAAAATAAACCACTTAAGAGGAGTGATGCATATTTTGTCATTTAAAAAAAAATACAAAAATTGTTATGCGAAAAGACAAGGACTTAGAGATTTCTTTATCCTTTAATGCAGGAAAAATCATACAGCCAGCCACACACACACACACACACACATAAACACAGACACCAACCCTCCCTCCCTCCCCTCCCCTCTGCTCCCCTCCCCACACAGACACACACACAAACAGAATGGCAGGGGGACAAGAAATCCATTCAAACTACAATATCTGACTTTCTGTTGCTCTGAGCTAATGACTTTAAATTAGAAAGTCGATTGGCTTGATGAGAACAATATGCGTGGCAAGTTTTGTAACTGTAGGTAAAACGAGCAAAGTTATAACACAGTTTATGTGTCCTTTTTTAGTCATAAAATTAATTTCCTCGCCACGGCCAAACCGTTCGAGATATCAAAAATCCCTCCGGAATTTAGCATCATCAATGTCTTGACGTCATGCTGACCGAGTTTGCTTGAAATCCGATCAATTCCCAAGGAGAATTAAATAGAATTTCAGGGGTATGCGTTTCCAAACAAACCATGATAGCCGGCTTCCTGTTGGGATGTCGTAAAACTTAGAGCACGAAAGTTGTTTAACCCAATGAGATCTATAAGTGTACACAGTTTCATATTATTACATGCAAGTGTCTTTGATTTATGGACAAGTGTTCGAATCCCAGTCCAGGGGGCGCTGTCGGTCCGCCCTGCCACGCCCGGGTACCAGCTTCAGTCCGGCCCTGATGGCCACGGGTTCTGACCCGTGTGCAAAGTTTCAAGAGTTTTAGAGGATGTTAAGGGCCCCAAAAGCCCCCGAAACCTTGATCAACAATAATTAAAAGCTTTGTCACTCAAACAGACACATCCCCCTCCCCCCACAGACACAGAGGTATGCAGAGAGAGGGAGAGAGGGACAGAGATTACTCCAAAACATCCCATTCAAACCAAAATATCTGACTTCCTGTTGTTCGGAACCAAAAACTGTAAATTAGAAAGTTGTCCGGCTTGATCTGAACAATATGCCTACCGAGTTTTAAGATTGCAGGTAAAACTATGAAACTAACCCTCTCACTTTTGTCAAAAGGTGGCGCTACTGAGTCCCTGCACCACGCCCGTTCCTGAAACTTTGCACATGTCTACTGGCTAATATATGTGACATGTCTGTCGAGTTTCATGCAATTTCAAGCATGCTAAGAGTCTCAAAAGCATCAAAAAAGAATTTTAAAGTTTGATGTGTTGCCACGGCAACAGTATCAAAGATATCAAGAATCCATTCACAGGTCTACATCTGGCGTATGTTTACATTATACAGATGAAGTTTGAAGCAAATTGGGTTAAAATAAGAGGGTGATTTCGAAGCATTTTGAAAGTGACACACTTCCTGCTGCCAGTTGGTGGCGCTATAACTTTGACTCACAATAGTCACATCCATGTGATCGGCCTCTTACAGCGAACACACTGGTGAAGTTTCATCAAGATCAGTTAATGTATGCAGAAGTTATAACACACTTCCTGTTTCACGTTTCTCGCCATAATTTCGTTTCCCCGCCACGGCCAAACCGTTCGAGATATCAAAAATCCCCTCGCAATTTTTCATCCTCAATGTCTTGACTTCATGCTGACCGAGTTTCGAGGCATTTCTTTGAATTCTCTAGGAGAAGTACTTTAAATTCCATTGCATGCGTTTTACAAACAACCCTAAATAGCCGACTTCCTGTTGGGCTGGGGTAAAAAGTAAGAGCATGAAGTATATATGAACCGATGAGATCTATATGTGTACCGAGTTTCATATTCTTACATACAAGCGTGTTTGATTTATGGACCAAGTTTTCGGACCCCGTTCCAGGGGGCGCTGTCGAGCCCCCCTGCCACGCCCGGGTACCATCTTCACCCCGACCCTGATGGCCGCGGGTTCTGACCCGCGTGCAAAGTTTCAAGAGTTTTCGTGCACGTTAAGAGCCCCAAAAGTGCCCGAATAGTCGTAAGAAAAATAAAAGAGAAAAAAAAAAAAAAAAAAAATAATCCTAAGGAAAACAATAGGGCCTTCGCCTTTTCAAGGCTTGGGCCCTAATAATAATAATCCTAAGGAAAACAATAGGGCCTTCGCCTTTTCAAGGCTTGGGCCCTAATAAATAATCCTAAGGAAAACAATAGGGCCTTCGCCCTTTGGGCTTGGGCCCTAATAATAATAATAATAATAATAATAATAATCCTAAGGAAAACAATAGGGCCTTCGCCTTTTCAAGGCTTGGGCCCTAATAATGTTTGAGAGGTAACATGCATTATTCTTACCAATACAGATAAAAAACATTTAATATACAATTTCATTATGAATATTATGCACCTTTTAAACAGTGTTTTAACGGGATCAACAAACACAGCTTCTGTCATGTGACACCATATTTATTTGCTTTAAAACCCTTTTTCTCGACAAAAAGTGTTTCCAATCTAGTTTTTAGCAACATTTGATGTTAAATGAAAAAAGATTGTGTCGACATTTGCAAAACATTATCGATAGTTGTTATTTCCATGTCGGTAAACATTTTGATGCATTAAACCTTTTTCCGTTAACAATCCTTACTGGAAACCTAAATCAAATATTCGATGTAAATCCACTTTTTGACAATTTAGTTGACTCACTGAAACCTAAACCAAATAATAATGAAAATCTACTGTGTGGTAACAAATCACTTTTTTTCAAGGAATGGGTGGATCAAAATATTCTTTTTGTTTCTGATTTATTCAGTGCTCAAGGAGACCTTCTTTCTTTTTCTGATTGTATGTCTCTGTGCAATTTCAGTAAGAGATTTTAATAAGGTGACTAAAAGTATTCCTGTCAGTTTAAGAACCTCGATTAAAGGGCATGTAAGATACGACTGTTTAAACACTTATATTCCTTCACTTGCAATCAGTGGTGTTAATGTATTAGATAAAAACTGCAACTTCTTTATTAGAAATGCTCATTTCTTCAACCCTAATAACCCTCCCTAAAGCACGATCTAAATGGAGTATCTGTTATCCAAACTCTGATTTGAATAACTTAAGGACTTTACCCTCACAATCTTTTTAACCCTAATAAAATTACATAACTCCATTTCAAAATCGTTCGTAGATATTACCCTTGTAATTTATTTTTGAGCAGGTTTTCTGAGAATGTATCTTCTTTATGTTCCTTTTGCAATATTGAAGAAGAATCGATTCTACATGTGTGTGATCAGTGCCCATTCTCTGAATCTTTCTGGTCAGAAGTTACCTGGATAGTTTTCTGCTGTTGTTACATATGACAGATTCTATTATTTTTTTGTCAGATTTTCATTGTGAGGATGTTAATTTTGATTATACTGTATTACTTTGTCTTCTGGCTAAGTTTCATCTTCACAAAGCCAGAACCATTCGATGTAATCCTGATTTTAGGATATTCTCCTCTGATATAAAGTCCCTTTTTACTTCTCTTAAGAAAATATCAAAACTTCTGAACTCAACTGTTTCTAAAACATATAATATCCTTGCGTCTGTTTTAAGGAACCTTTAATTTTTCACATTGACAAAATGTAATATTGTATTGATTTGTGTAGCCTAATTTATTCTCTTATGATGTCTCCCAATCTGTTTGTCTTCTCACTGTTATTATCTGTAACCTTTCATTTGCAATAATAAAAAAAAATCCAACTTCCGCATCTTGACGTTCATGTAGTTTTCCGGTCAAAGCTGCGCTCCAAGTGCGCAGAGCGATTGGAAACAAAAGCATTTCCTCTTTGTTACACTGCGCAGAGCCACGCAGCTTATGCACAACATCAGGAAAGAGGATCAGTGCAGTGAAGACGTGTCGAGAGATCCCGATCCTCATGATTTCACCTGAACTTCAGCCACTGCTTCCATGAGGGAATGTGAAAGAGATCCGAGGATGAAGCGTGTTTCGATGCGGATTAAATGTCTCGGATGAACACATTGGGTAGAGTATCATGTTTCTGTGTTAACAGTATCACTTCGTCCTGTTGTTTGTTCGTGCAGATATCTTGCATGAAGCGGAATGGAGTCTTAAATGATCTTTATTTGTAATGTACTGTTTTGAGGAAATAATAGTAAACATTTAGGCTTTAAGGTCATTTAAATAACCATAGGGACAAATTAAACAAATATAGGTTAGACAAACATACAAGACATTGTACATATACCAGCACGAAGCACATGTATAGGCTAACATTCATAAATACTCAAAAAGTATTTGAAGACTCACTTAAAGACACACGTAAGAAAGTAACTTAGGAAGGTCCTTTATATTTATTGTCTTTAACTATTATGTGCTACGATTTAAATGAGTCATTTGATACAATGCGGTTATTGTGCATACATGTTTTTACTTGTATTTAAAAATACCTGACATGACATTTCAGATACAAACCGGTCTTTAACCCCTTAGCTGTCACCCCCCTTTTTGAGAATGGGGGTTAAAATGCACTATTCAAACTTAAATGGTTGTAATTCAAGAATGCTTTGGAATATATACCCAAGTTTGGTCTTGTTTTAAAGAAAACACTCAGCAGATTATTGCTGAAGTGAGAACACTTCAAAAAATTTAAGTATGAAAAAGTTATGGAAGTTTAAATTTACAGTAAATCAAATATACTGTACTATATATTTTTTATTTTATATAATATATATTTTACAAAATATTTTTTAGTCTAAAATTACTGTAAAATCAAAGCCATAAATCTAACCAAGTTATGTTCCAAATTTGAAGTTGATATCACAAAAATTGAAGTTCCCATGAGATTTTGTTTAGGCGTAGTACCAAAAATAGCCACCGGGTGCCATTGAATTCCATTAAATTTAGTTGTATACATTCTGCCTTAACAAATTAATACATTTCTGTCCAAATATCAATTCTGTCACAAAATTTGGAACCTTGAGACACAGACCTTTCTGACAATATGTGTTTTGTCAAGATTAGAAAAGGTTTTGATCATAAATTATGAAATATAATGATGCCTAAAAGGGGAGGAGCCTGATAAAATAATTTAGAGTACCGTTTCTATGGTAACGCAACGTTCAATTATAAAACGGTTTTCACAGGATGAATTCTGAGTTTATAAGCTTTCAAATGATACCTAATTTATGATAACTGTGATATAATAAAAAAGGCGATAAAAAAATAATATTATATTTTAGAGGATAATATATATATATTATAATTTTTAGAGGATAATATTATATTATAATTTTTTATTGAAAAATACTAGATTATATGTTTTATAATGAACTTTTAGCATAAAAACAGAAGTTTCAATCATTAAAAGTGGGTGCATCGACTTTTTGTGACAAAGATCAGACCTCCTATTATGATGCAGATTTTTTGAGGTGCACTCTTGTCATAAATTCATCAATTACTCTTCCTACATAATTTGTAACACAAAACAGGGGTAGAATATCTATTTAGAAGTCTTTGACCTTTCCAACGATATATAATTTGTCATAATTAGATTAGGATTTAATAGAAATATAGTGAAGTAAAGTTAGGCGTCCCGGTAGCGGGACGGTGACAGTTAAGGGGTTAAGAAGAACACAGGCTAATTCATGCTATTTGTCACTTATTAATTTGTATGGGTACGTAATGCTTTTGTGTTCATGCACACCCATCTGCTTTACATTTGGACTAGATCCGTTTAATTAAGGTGTGGCATGAAGGGAAAGTTTTACGCTAATCTTTTCTTCTCTATTGTGTTGTAAATCTGAGTAAACGCTTACCGAACAAGAACAAATGTGGGCGGGGCTTGACTGTGTCTGTTGGGAATTAATTTGATTGTGGTTTGCTATTGGCTGATCTCATGTGAGTGACAGGTTATAGCCCCGCCCTCTTCATCAGAGAAGAGACGAGATGATGCAAGAGGAACTTATTCTGATTCAAGATCATTAAAACAATAATGATGTGCACCGATAAATATATCGTGATATTCCATAAACAAAATTAAGATGACTTTAGCAATCTATTATATCATGACGATCTGAGCGTATTTCCCTGTGTGTGCAGATGTCCTTCTCATGTGTTGGCATTGCTTCATTACTCCTGGAGTTTGCCCCCGTCGTCCCGCAGCATGGCCGGCAGCGAGCGCTCAGGGAAGTCCTCGTTCTGGCCCTCGCTCGGCAGCTTCCGGCCGCGGCAGGAGCGGGTGATGCTGTCCCGCAGCGAGAGCACGCCGGGAGAGCCGGTCCTGAAGATCACCATCACCGAGACCACGGTGATCGAGGACGACGCCGGCGTGTGGAACTCCAGGGCTCTCACGTACCTGGCGCTCTGGTACTTCTTCAGCTTCTGCACGCTCTTCCTCAACAAGTACATACTCTCGCTGCTGGAGGGAGAGCCGAGCATGCTGGGTAGGTTTCCCAGATGTGTGATGTGTCCTTCCCGCTCTGATTTAGCCAAACAAAGATAAGTGCAATTAAACCTCTGTCTTGGCAAATAAAGCTTGAAAGTGAACTTGGCCTCTATTCAGGCGATGGGGGAAGAACACGATCAGATCGAACTTCACCACAAATTAAAAAAAAAGATATTTCCAGGGGTTCCCACGTGAAACACGATTAAACTCCCACTGTAGTCGATCATTTTATCCCTTAAAACTCACCTTTGATCTCCAAAAATTACATATTTAAGTTTTTTTCCTTCATGCCTTAAAATATCTTGAATGTAACTCGACACCCTCGCCTCATTTAGTATGCGCGGTTCTATGAATATGCAAATGAGCCCCGCCTCCACTCACTCAATCAGCTCAGAGATCCACTGGTTGACGATCACACGTTGATCTGATTGGTTACAAGGTCGTTTGTGACGTCAGAAACACCAGCGATTTCAAACCGTGTTTTTGAGACTGTCTTTGGTTCACTGCAGTTTTAAGCAGAAAATACTCAGCAATGCTGTCGACTTATGAACTTACACATGGTGTGTCTAAAAGCGTATTAATAACACCACATAGACACATAAACAACATTAAACGCTGGATTTACACCACAGGGGGACTTTTAATTTCAAGGCCTGTAAAAGTTTATCGGTTTGCACTGCGACATTATTCAAGCGCATTTTATCCTCATACTCTCGGGACAGAAAAAATCATATCTTTGTATTTCGGCTGAATATATATCTGTATTTTCTACTTTTTCCTATTTTGATCAAATAAATACAGGAAAAAAGGGCTTTTTTATGTTATTTCACATCCTGCCCAATGTGATCCTACAAACAATGAAGGCTATGAAACAAATAAAGTGAATGTAACCATGTAGGCTGTGCTATATACGTATATTATGGGCAAAAAAGGGTTAAAATCACATTACATTCTAACATTGTAACAACATATATTTTAAATTCTACATATGGCATATTTAATGTCCAACAACAAATATTTGAGCAAAATCAGAAATGAAATGACTTTAAACCTCTCAAGCGCAAGAAGGCTCACACGCTGTTTTCACACACATCCAATACGCCGTGCGCTCAGAAATTCGTCTTATACACTGTATAGTGTGAGATACAGATGTTTTTGCACTTGAATAGACAAAACATATAAAAATATGTCAAAATATCCTCGTAAACGCAGTCGGTTATGTCTTGAGTGAGTGTGAAGAGTTGATCAAGAACAGCACGTGTATCAGTGTATCAGTGTATTGGATCGGTGCGGCTCTTAAAGTGACAGCGTCCTAATATTCCTGCGGCCGCATCTATAATAACACCAATCAAACAACAACAGACAGAGAAAATTCACTCGTTCTTGTACAACAGCTTTTGTAACTATGTATTTTATAAAGTGCAGTGTTTCTGAACCCGCATACCTGACAATCTTAAAACACTGTTTATTTCAATCATATCTTTGTTCGGTTGTATTTATTTTTGTGATTGCTGATTTTTTTATTTGATCTTTTTTAATTACTGAGTGTTAACTTGTCTTTAATAATGCTAGAAATGTATTTTAGTTAGTTATTTTGGTGTTTTTAAACCACAGGCAAACGTTCCTAGTGTAAGTGTTGATTTCTGTTCATGATATTCAGCTACAATTAAATGTTTTGCAATAATACGACTAGGCTTATGTATTAGGAGTTATCTTGAAGCCCTTAATATAAAGCACGTCTCATGTTTAGGACAAGCAAACGCTATTTTTTAGACTGTATATTGATATAAACTATATTGCCTATATCATCCTATATCATTTATTTATATACATCGCACAAACTCCATATACTGTCCAATAAAGTGGACTATCGAAATAAAACAAAATACTTAAGATGATTAGATGTGTTGCAATACTGAATATGACTTTTGGCTGTAATAAGAATTTGTATCACAATGCAAACATTAAATATCCTGAAAGCCGCCATTTTATTTTTGCAAAGTGTAGTTTAATATTTTCCCTGGATTCCCCGACCTGAAATGTTTTCATGAGATTAACTAGATTTACCTAAAACATAATGTGTTAGTCGTTACCTCAAGTTCCTGTGTGCATTGAATGTGTTTTGCCTGCACGTGTGTGTTAGGTGCCGTCCAGATGCTCTCCACCACTGTGATTGGCTGTGGTAAGATGCTGGTGCCGTGTCCGCTTTACCAGCACAAGTCCCGCGCCGAATACCCCTCCAACTTCATCATGATCATGCTGTTCGTGGGACTCATGAGGTGCGTTTGTGTGTGTGTGTTTGTGTGTACAACACACACAACTCTATTACAGGAGTAGTTCACTTCTGAATCTCCTCCACGTCATCCCAGATGTTCATGTGTTTCTCTCTTCAGTGGAAAAGAAATGAAGGTTTTTGAGGAACACACTCCAGGTGTTTCTCCATATAGTGTCTTCAATGGGGTCCAACGGGTCGAAGGTCCAGATGTGAGGTTCCCGTTGAAAGGTCACGCGTGTCAACTTCGGGTCAGAGATGTAGAGTAGAGCGAAAACCTCCCTCTCATTTTCTCCTCCAACTTCAAAATCGACCGACATCGTTGTTTTACCTTTTATTTTTTTATTTGATGTAAATTAGGTTGATTTAGTCTTTGCACGTTCGCTTTATAAATATATATATTTGTCGGTTCTTCCGCCTACGTCCCGCTTGACCTTTCAACCTGATCACGTAATGTGTGTCGCATCACAGCTCGTGCAAGATGAGCATTAGTGGTTAAAAGTATATAAATGTGTATTTTGTTATAAATGTCGGCTGGTTTGTCTAGATGAGACTCTTATTCCTCGGCTGGATCGTGTCGAGACTCTGAAGCTGCACTGAAACTCACATCTGGACCTTCGACCCGTTGGACCCCATTGAAGACACTATATGGAGAAACACCTGGAGTGTGTTCCTCAAAAACCTTCATTTCTTTTCCACTGAAGAAAGAAACACATGAACATCTTGGATGGCGTGGAGGAGAGTAAACTATCAGGAGATTTTACTTCTGAAGTGAACTCCTCCTTTAATGCCGTTTAGTGTGGGATGTGAGGATTCTCTACACATGATATAGGTGATGTGATGTTGCGTATGTGTGTTTTTAACATGGACATGTTTGAGTGTAAAGTGGACGAGCGAGAAGAAAGTAGAACAAAAGCTAACTGTGCTTCAGATCTGCTGCCGCTTGATGGATTAAGGAAAAGCAAGCGGTGGAACTTGTTCTACGGGCGGCGGCTCATTCTCCTCCGTGTGTGTGTGTGTGTGTGTGTGTGTGTGTGTGTGTGTGTGTGTGTGTGTGTGTGTGTGTGTGTGTGTGTGTGTCAGGTTCACGACTGTAGTTCTGGGTTTGGTCAGTCTGAAGAACGTGGCCGTGTCGTTCGCGGAGACGGTGAAGAGTTCGGCCCCCATCTTCACCGTCATCATGTCCCGCCTCATACTGGGAGAATACACAGGTGAATACACACACAACGGCATCCACGACTTACTGTGCAAACACACACAACACTGCTGTGCCGCTTCTGCGGGATCGCTCGTAGAGTCTGAAGACAACAGGGCACTAACATCCCACAGACCTGCACTCCGGAGGGACCAGAGTGTGGAGCTTGTTTTCATTTTAAAAACTTTTTATCTCGCAATTCTGCTTTCTTTTCTCAGAATTGAGATAAACACAATTCAGATTTTTTTTTTCTCACGTAATTCAGATTTTTTTTTCTCTTGCAATTGTGATTTTCAGGGGCCAAGCACAGAATGTGCGGAGGCACCTATTGTATCTGTTCCCGTTCCTATTATTATTCTTCTTCATTCTTCCGACTGGGTGTCTATGGCAGCCCATAGAACCACTTGCGGGAAAGTTGTAACGGTTTGACATCCTGATAGAGGACAGTCCCAACATTAAATACACCGATTTTGGTGTCTCTAACTCATTCCCTCTAGCGCCACCAACTGTCCAAAGTTTCACTCATGTTTATGCTAATAACTTTGGAACCATAAAGGCTAAAAACAAAAACATTTCCACTGATTCCTTGGGTCAAGACGATTCGATTCCACCCTATGACGTCATGGTAATTTTTCCGCCATATTGAATTTTCCCAAAAACTACTTTTTCGAACTCCTCCTAGGCCGATTCTCCGATTTTCACGAAAATTGAATCAGATCATCTGCACCGGTTGCATATTGTGATTGTAAGAATGACAGCTAGTGGTCGAAACGGGTACTGCAGTCCAATTCAAAATATCTCCCGCCCCGCCTCCTCAGACTCGACGCTCACACGGGTCGCCAGTTTGAGACGCGCAACAGGAGCGAGCGCAATGCACGATGAAAACTGGCAACGTGCAGAAACACAGACCAACACAATAACAAACATTCCAGCCTGGAAACACACATTTCAGAGTAAAATCACTGGGTGTAGGAGTGTTTATCAGGGAAACGAGTGTGTGCACTCAGCATGTTTCCTCAATATATGCAAACATATTATGGGATGTTTATGCTGTAGTAGAGTGAAACAGTTACATACAGCACCTTTAATATATAGAGAGCGGAATAACACAGACTTGACTTCTTTTGACTTGAGCCAGTAATCAGTCGTCTAAAAGCGTGTGTGTGTGTGTGTCAGGTTTCTGGGTGAACGTGTCTCTGATTCCTGTGATGTTGGGTCTGGCGCTCTGCACTGCCACTGAGATCAGCTTCAACATGCTGGGATTCTCCGCCGCGCTCTCCACCAACATCATGGACTGGTGCTGCTCACACACACACACACACAGTCACGCTCACACTAACACTCACACACTCTTCCTTCATACACACTCATACTCACGCTCACACTCAAACACACGCACTCAGACACACGCTCACAAACACACTCAAGCTCACACTCAAACTCACACGCTCACACTCACACACTCGCTCACACTCACACTCACACACACTCACGCTCACACTCAAACACACACTCTCACACACGCTCACACACACACTCACGCTCACACTCAAACACACGCTCTCACACACACGCTCACAAACACACTCACGCTCACACTCAAACACACACTCTCACACACGCTCACACTCATACTCACGCTCACACTCAAACACACGCTCTCACACACACGCTCAAACACACTCACGCTCACACTCAAACACGCACTCTCACACACGCTCACAAACACACTCACGCTCACACTCAAACACGCACTCTCACACACGCTCACACACACACTCATACTCACTCTCACACTCAAACACACGCACTCACACACACGCTCACAAACACACTCAAGCTCACACTCAAACTCACACGCTCACACTCACACACACGCTCACACTCACACTCAAACACACGCACTCACACACACACACACACGCACTCACACACACACACGCTCACACTAACACTCACACTCAAACACGCGCACTCACACACACACACACGCTCACACTAACACGCACACACACGCTCACAGACACACACACACACACACACACACACACACTCTTCCTTCATACACACACGCCACACTTAATCTCACACACTCTTCTTTCTCACACACACAAACACACACTCACTCACTCAATCACTCACACACACGCTTACACACACGCTCACACACATACACACACACGCTCACTCAGACACACACACACACACACACACACAGCTCACACACTCTTCCTTCACACAGCTCACACACTCTTTCTTCACACACACTCACACACACACAGCTCACACACTCTTTCTTCACACACACACACACACACACACACACACCGCTCACACACTCTTCCTTCACACACACACGCCACAGTAAACCTCATCTAATGCACACTGTCCCTCTCTCAGCTTACAGAATGTGTTTTCCAAGAAGCTGCTGAGTGGGGACAAGTATAAGTTCAGGTGAGTGCTGTTGATTTGTGTGTGTGTTCAGTGTTGTACAGTAGGGGACGCTATCACGCTGTGTGTGTGTGTGTGTGTGTTTCTAGTCCTCCAGAGCTGCAGTTTTACACCAGTGCCGCCGCTATGGTCATGCTCGTTCCCGCCTGGATCTTCCTGATGGTCAGTCCCTGCAAACACACGTCCGAGACCCGCTTTCATTAAACGCTGACCGCATCACGAACACGCTAACCACACACATCCACCCGACATAACACAACTATCCCTTTCATAGCAGGGAAATGGCAATCTTGTCAAATGTAAAGAAAAATAATAAAACAAATAAGTAAATAATTAAATAGACTCAAATAAATTGATTAAGATAAATATATAACATTCTATTTAACTAAAAATACATAATGAATTTGAAATAAATTAAATAAATAAATACAATTTGATGTAAATGGAAAATACATAACCACATAAAAACATTTAAATAAAATAAATAAATGATTAAAAAAATGATTCAAATAAAACACAATAAATACATAACTAAAAACATTTAGTACAAAAAAAGATTAGTATACATAAAATAAATAAATTAACTAAATAAATAAATACAATTTTATTTAAATAAAAAGAAAAGCAGTGTAAAAATAAATAAGTAAAATTAAACTAGGGAACTAATTAAAGAAAAATTGATTAAAATTAAAATAAATAAAGGAAATTTGATTTAAATTATAACACATGATTGAAATAATTTAATTAAAGTAAATTAATAAACTCAGATCTAACAAAAAACACGCAATGATGTATTAATTCTAACATACATTTTTCATAGTAAATATATTACTATACATGAGAATCTGTAGTGTTAGTGAAGCATGTGAAGGCAGATATTATTGAAATCATTTGATTAAAGTGAATGCATGAATAAACTTACATCTAACAGAAGAGTCGGGGGAAAAAACACCCAATGATGTAATATTTGAAATATAATTTTTTCACAGTAATACTCGTGACTTTATGCATGCTGATGTGTGTGTGTCCCGCAGGATCTGCCGGCCATCGGGAAGAGCGAGCGCAGCTTCAGTCTCTCTCAGGACGTGGTTCTGCTTCTGCTGTTCGACGGCGTCCTCTTCCACTTGCAGAGCGTCACGGCCTACGCGCTCATGGGCCGCATCTCACCCGTAACATTCAGGTGCGCCTCCTTCACACGCTCTCACCCGTAACATTCAGGTGCGCCTCCTTCACACGCTCTCACCCGTAACATTCAGGTGCGCCTCCTTCACACACTCTCACCCGTAACATTCAGGTGTGCCTCCTTCACACACTCTCACCCGTAACATTCAGGTGCGCCTCCTTCACACACTCTCACCCGTAACATTCAGGTGCGCCTCCTTCACACACTCTCACCCGTAACATTCAGGTGTGCCTCCTTCACACGCTCTCACCCGTAACATTCAGGTGCGCCTCCTTCACACGCTCTCACCCGTAACATTCAGGTGCGCCTCCTTCACACACTCTCACCCGTAACATTCAGGTGTGCCTCCTTCACACGCTCTCACCCGTAACATTCAGGTGCGCCTCCTTCACACGCTCTCACCCGTAACATTCAGGTGTGCCTCCTTCACACGCTCTCACCCGTAACATTCAGGTGCGCCTCCTTCACACGCTCTCACCCGTAACATTCAGGTGCGCCTCCTTCACACTCTCACCCGTAACATTCAGGTGCGCCTTCTTCACACGCTCTCACCCGTAACATTCAGGTGCGCCTCCTTCACACGCTCTCACCCGTAACATTCAGGTGCGCCTCCTTCACACGCTCTCACCCGTAACATTCAGGTGCGCCTCCTTCACACGCTCTCGCTCGTAACATTCAGGTGCGCCTCCTTCACACACTCTCACCCGTAACATTCAGGTGCGCCTCCTTCACACGCTCTCACCCGTAACATTCAGGTGCGCCTCCTTCACACGCTCTCACCCGTAACATTCAGGTGCGCCTCCTTCACACGCTCTCACCCGTAACATTCAGTTGCGCCTCCTTCACACGCTCTCACCCGTAACATTCAGGTGCGCCTCCTTCACACGCTCTCGCTCGTAACATTCAGGTGCGCCTCCTTCACACGCTCTCACCCGTAACATTCAGGTGCGCCTCCTTCACACACTCTCACCCATAACATTCAGGTGCGCCTCCTTCACACGCTCTCACCCGTAACATTCAGGTGCGCCTCCTTCACACGCTCTCACCCGTAACATTCAGGTGCGCCTCCTTCACACGCTCTCACCCGTAACATTCAGGTGCGCCTCCTTCACACACTCACCAGTAACATTCAGGTGCGCCTCCTTCACACACTCACCAGTAACATTCAGGTGCGCCTTCTTCACACGCTCTCACCCGTAACATTCAGGTGCGCCTTCTTCACACGCTCTCACCCGTAACATTCAGGTGCGCCTCCTTCACACGCTCTCACCCGTAACATTCAGGTGCGCCTCCTTCACACACTCACCAGTAACATTCAGGTGCGCCTTCTTCACACGCTCTCACCCGTAACATTCAGGTGCGCCTTCTTCACACGCTCTCACCCGTAACATTCAGGTGCGCCTCCTTCACACACTCTCACCCGTAACATTCAGGTGCGCCTCCTTCACACACTCACCAGTAACATTCAGGTGCGCCTCCTTCACACGCTCTCACCCGTAACATTCAGGTGCGCCTCCTTCACACACTCACCAGTAACATTCAGGTGCGCCTCCTTCACACGCTCTCACCCGTAACATTCAGGTGCGCCTCCTTCACACACTCACCAGTAACATTCAGGTGCGCCTCCTTCACACGCTCTCGCTCGTAACATTCAGGTGTGCCTCCTTCACACGCTCTCACCCGTAACATTCAGGTGCGCCTCCTTCACACACTCTCACCCATAACATTCAGGTGCGCCTCCTTCACACGCTCTCACCCGTAACATTCAGGTGCGCCTCCTTCACACGCTCTCACCCGTAACATTCAGGTGCGCCTCCTTCACACGCTCTCACCCGTAACATTCAGGTGCGCTTCCTTCACACGCTCTCACCCGTAACATTCAGGTGCGCCTCCTTCACACACTCACCAGTAACATTCAGGTGCGCCTTCTTCACACGCTCTCACCCGTAACATTCAGGTGCGCCTCCTTCACACACTCACCAGTAACATTCAGGTGCGCCTCCTTCACACACTCACCAGTAACATTCAGGTGCGCCTTCTTCACACGCTCTCACCCGTAACATTCAGGTGCGCCTTCTTCACACGCTCTCACCCGTAACATTCAGGTGCGCCTCCTTCACACGCTCTCACCCGTAACATTCAGGTGCGCCTCCTTCACACGCTCTCACCCGTAACATTCAGGTGCGCCTCCTTCACACACTCACCAGTAACATTCAGGTGCGCCTTCTTCACACGCTCTCACCCGTAACATTCAGGTGCGCCTCCTTCACACACTCACCAGTAACATTCAGGTGCGCCTCCTTCACACACTCACCAGTAACATGCAGGTGCGCCTTCTTCACACGCTCTCACCCGTAACATTCAGGTGCGCCTTCTTCACACACTCTCACCCGTAACATTCAGGTGCGCCTCCTTCACACGCTCTCGCTCGTAACATTCAGGTGCGCCTCCTTCACACGCTCTCACCCGTAACATTCAGGTGCGCCTTCTTCACACGCTCTCACCCGTAACATTCAGGTGCGCCTCCTTCACACACTCTCACCCGTAACATTCAGGTGCGCCTCCTTCACACACTCACCAGTAACATTCAGGTGCGCCTCCTTCACACGCTCTCACCCGTAACATTCAGGTGCGCCTCCTTCACACACTCACCAGTAACATTCAGGTGCGCCTCCTTCACACGCTCTCACCCGTAACATTCAGGTGCGCCTCCTTCACACACTCTCACCCGTAACATTCAGGTGCGCCTCCTTCACACACTCTCACCCGTAACATTCAGGTGCGCCTCCTTCACACGCTCTCGCTCGTAACATTCAGGTGCGCCTCCTTAACACGCTCTCACCCGTAACATTCAGGTGCGCCTCCTTCACACACTCTCACCCGTAACATTCAGGTGCGCCTCCTTCACACGCTCTCACCCGTAACATTCAGGTGCGCCTCCTTCACACGCTCTCGCCCGTAACATTCAGGTGCGCCTCCTTCACACGCTCTCACCCGTAACATTCAGGTGCGCTTCCTTCACACGCTCTCACCCGTAACATTCAGGTGCGCCTCCTTCACACACTCTCACCCGTAACATTCAGGTGCGCCTCCTTCACACGCTCTCGCTCGTAACATTCAGGTGCGCCTCCTTCACACGCTCTCACCCGTAACATTCAGGTGCGCTTCCTTCACACGCTCTCACCCGTAACATTCAGGTGCGCCTCCTTCACACACTCTCACCCGTAACATTCAGGTGCGCCTCCTTCACACACTCACCAGTAACATTCAGGTGCGCCTTCTTCACACGCTCTCACCCGTAACATTCAGGTGCGCCTCCTTCACACACTCACCAGTAACATTCAGGTGCGCCTCCTTCACACACTCACCAGTAACATTCAGGTGCGCCTTCTTCACACGCTCTCACCCGTAACATTCAGGTGCGCCTTCTTCACACGCTCTCACCCGTAACATTCAGGTGCGCCTCCTTCACACGCTCTCACCCGTAACATTCAGGTGCGCCTCCTTCACACACTCACCAGTAACATTCAGGTGCGCCTTCTTCACACGCTCTCACCCGTAACATTCAGGTGCGCCTTCTTCACACGCTCTCACCCGTAACATTCAGGTGCGCCTCCTTCACACACTCTCACCCGTAACATTCAGGTGCGCCTCCTTCACACACTCACCAGTAACATTCAGGTGCGCCTCCTTCACACGCTCTCACCCGTAACATTCAGGTGCGCCTCCTTCACACACTCACCAGTAACATTCAGGTGCGCCTCCTTCACACGCTCTCACCCGTAACATTCAGGTGCGCCTCCTTCACACACTCACCAGTAACATTCAGGTGCGCCTTCTTCACACGCTCTCACCCGTAACATTCAGGTGCGCCTTCTTCACACACTCTCACCCGTAACATTCAGGTGTGCCTCCTTCACACGCTCTCACCCGTAACATTCAGGTGCGCCTCCTTCACACGCTCTCACCCGTAACATTCAGGTGCGCCTCCTTCACACTCTCTCACCCGTAACATTCAGGTGCGCCTCCTTCACACGCTCTCACCCGTAACATTCAGGTGCGCCTTCTTCACACGCTCTCACCCGTAACATTCAGGTGCGCCTCCTTCACACGCTCTCACCCGTAACATTCAGGTGCGCCTCCTTCACACACTCTCACCCGTAACATTCAGGTGCGCCTCCTTCACACGCTCTCACCCGTAACATTCAGGTGCGCCTCCTTCACACGCTCTCACCCGTAACATTCAGGTGCGCCTTCTTCACACGCTCTCACCCGTAACATTCAGGTGCGCCTCCTTCACACACTCTCACCCGTAACATTCAGGTGCGCCTCCTTCACACGCTCTCGCTCGTAACATTCAGGTGCGCCTCCTTCACACGCTCTCACCCGTAACATTCAGGTGCGCCTCCTTCACACACTCACCAGTAACATTCAGGTGCGCCTCCTTCACACACTCACCAGTAACATTCAGGTGCGCCTCCTTCACACACTCACCAGTAACATTCAGGTGCGCCTCCTTCACACGCTCCAGTCTTCAGTGTCACATGATCCTTCAGAAATCATTCTAATATGATGATTTGATGCTCAAAAAACATTCAATATTATTATCAATTTTGAAATGTGTGTGTGTGTGTGTGTGTAGTGTGGCGAGCACCGTGAAGCACGCGCTGTCCATCTGGCTGAGCATCATCGTGTTCAGTAACTCCATCACTGTGGTGTCTGCGGGCGGGACGGTGCTGGTGTTCGTGGGAGTCCTGCTGTATAACAAGGCCAAGCAGATGCAGAGAGACACGCTGGTCCATCACGCTCTCAGCCAATCAGCGGAGGCCGAGCTCAAGCACATGACTCACGACGGCGTCACGTCTGCCAAATGAACCTGCGTTTCTTTAAAGGGATAGTTCACCCAAAAATTAAATTCACCCCATGATTTACTCACCCTGAAGCCATCCTAGGTGTATATGACTTTCTTCTTTCAGACGAACACAATCAGAGTTATATTAAAAAATGTCTTGGCTCTTCCAAACTTTATAATGGAAGTGGATTGCCGTTTCTGTTTTGAAGTCCATAAAAGTGCATCTGTCCATGATAAAAGTGCATCTATCCATCATAAAAGTGCATCTATCCATGATAAAAGTGCATCTGTCCATGATAAAAGTGCATCTGTCCATCATAAAAGTGCATCTATCCATGATAAAAGTGCATCTATCCATCATAAAAGTGCATCTATCCATGATAAAAGTGCATCTGTCCATCATAAAAGTGCATCTATCCATCATAAAAGTGCATCTATCCATCATAAAAGTGCATCTGTCCATGATAAAAGTGCATCTATCCATGATAAAAGTGCATCTGTCCATCATAAAAGTGCATCTATCCATCATAAAAGTGCATCTATCCATCATAAAAGTGCAAAACATAAACGGCCATTATAAAGCTTGGAAGAGCTAGGGCATTTTTTAATATAACTCTGATTGTATTCGTCTGGATGAAGTATGTCATATACACTTAGGACGACTTCAGGGTGAGTAAATCATGGGGTAATTTTCATTTGTGGGTGAACTATCCCTTTAAACTCAATGAAAGCTGGCTGTGGGTCCAAAGCCAGGAAACAATAATCAAAGCTTCAGGTTTCACAGGGATCATGCCTCACTGTATATATCTGTGGTTTTGGGACCCAATAATTCTGCTTTTTGATGATTTATTGACAACCAAAAGACTTAAAGAAACGTTGCAATATCGTATGGTGTTTCTACATGCGAGTGAGTGACTCTCACCAGCAAATATCCAGTTAGTATTTTACCTTAAAATCAAACAATAAGGCACTATATTTTGCATTAAGACGATAAAGCCTGTTTTTAAGACCACTTTCTTTTATTCCTACTGGTTTATTGTCAAGAAAATAATGTCAAAAATCCCTGAAATTAGGCTTTGCGCAAAAATACATTTAGATTTAAGGTGAATATGACGGACGTTTCTCCAAGAGTATTTTGTAAAGGCACTATTTCTTATAAAGTTCATTTACTGGTCTCTCATTCCACAAAAGACAAGCAGGTTTTGTATATATTAAATGCAATGATTGTAGCGGACCACAATCTTCGTCTAGCCCGTGTTTGATCTCTTTAATTGCCTGTTTTCTTACAGGAAACTGACAGAATTGTTTTCCTTTTTGTCTCTTATTTCGTCTCTGGCCCGTCAGAGATTCACTTGTTTGAGCAGTTTTAAGATTGTGTCCATAATATCAAATGACTTGAAGTTTCCCTGTGTTTTTCTGCCTTACGGATGAGAGGGTTTATCCATGTGTTCTCTCTGTTTTATCTCTGTGAAGCAGAAGATTTGTCAAATACTTGATGAAATGGCAAGGGTATGTATGTCTAAACTGTGGTGGCTTGATATAAAATGATGTACTGTACGTTTTTGATAATGTACAATAACCACTAATGGGATTTGTCTGTATAATTTGGTCTTTATTTGTGCATTGATAACATTTTGATTCAAATGAATTTAGTATTTCTTTATTAAATGTATACAGTGCAACATTTGTGCATTTTTGTAGCTAAAAGACCAACTAAAACGAGCTAAACACCAGCTAAGTTTTAGCATTTTCCCCCCAGCAGGGATTCAAATAGTTGCCCTGTTTATAGTTAAAGACATACATGGTCGCTGAACTGTTCTTGGTAACAAAGTGGGCTAATTTGATATATTTTCCATTACAATATTATTATTGTTCTCGGGTTTATTTCACACAAGGCCTTACTTATTATGCTACATTTTTATCTATTTTAACTGTAGGCCAATAACATTTTGATCGACTACATCTTATGATGATCATACATTAATTATGTCGTATTATTTTATATAATTTGAGAAACAAGAAGTACAAACGAGTAACTAAAGTAAAATCGTTAAAAAAATAATAATAAAGATCAACATATGAAATGTCTGACTCAAGGCGCGAACTGCGTGGTCACGTGGTACATGACGTTTCTCAGCGCTGGTGACGAACGACCAATCACATTCTTCTGTGATTACGGGGGAATGTGAAATATGCAAAATATAAAGTAAATTATTAGATAACACACGTAAAAAAAACTGTTTCAATGACATGTTAAGCTGATTTTGTAATAAGAAGAACAACAAAAACAATAATAAAATCATGAAATAAAGTAAATCGTGTTTAAGCTTGTGTTTTTATTGCATTCGTCATACAACAAATGGTCAATGTCAAGGAGAATTGCTTTAAGAATAATGTTTATTTACATATTGTGCAATCCACTAAAGCGCCGGCAGGTGGCGGTGTGACGTCATCGAGATTTGCGCACCGCATCGACCTGGAAGTAATTGGCCGGAAGTAGGAGGAAGTGAATCGTTTTTCCGGTGTTGTGAAAACGCGCCGAATAAATCACAGGTGGGTAAAGAAATATTGAAAATCTTCTACAGTGTTAATATCAGTTTATAAGCGCGCTACTGTTTTAAAGTATAAGTGCGCGTGCTGTTTCTTTTGTTGTGAGAGTGCACGAGAGCTCTCGGACGCGCGCGTGAAGTTCATGTGAATCTGACGCTCGTGATCTGCTTAAACACTCAAATAATTTTGTATTCCGTGATTTGTATTAATTCTGCGGGAACATCCTTTACAGACAGTGCGGTGGAGAATCGCCGAATCATTTCAATATTCATATTGTTTTATCGCCACATGGTACGTTTCCAAAACATAGTTTTACACATTCGGGTCTTTTTTTTAACTTCTTAACATGAAAACCCTCCCAGAACTGTTTTCTGATACTCAATGACAGAAAATAAAGCGAAATAATAAGACCGAGTGAGCTCACGTGACGCGGTTTAGCCATTTTATAAGATTGTGGCATCAACTTTATCAAGCTTTACTGTGTGTGTGTGTGTGAGAGAGAGAGAGAACGAGAGAGTGTGTTTGTGAGAGAGAGAGAGAACGAGAGAGTGTGTGTGTGTGTGAGAGAAAGAGAACGAGTGTATGTGTTTGTATGTGTCAGTGTGTTTGTATGTGTGTGAGTGTTTGTATGTGAGTGTGTGTGTGTGAGAGAGAGAACGTGTGTGTGTGTTTGTATGTGTGAGTGTGTGTGAGAGAGAGAGAACGAGTGTGTGTGTGTTTGTATGTGTGAGTATTTGTACATGAGTGTGTATGAGCGAGCTAGTGTATGTGTGAGCGAGCGAGAGAGTGTTTGTTTGTCTGAGTGTGTGTGTGAGCATGAGTAAGCTAGTGTGTGTGAGCGAGTGTTTGTGTTTCTGTGTGTGCACCTGTGAATCCACCTTCTCTCCTCTGGTGTTGCAGTGGAGGTGATTTGGAGCTGATGGGGGACGAAAAGGAAACCTGGAAAGTTAAAACGTTAGACGAGATTCTACAAGAGAAGAAGCGCAGACGAGAGCTGGAAGAGAAGAGCGACCCTAAACGAGTAAAGAACGTAAGAGAGTCAGTTCATCATCATACGCTTCGATCCGACTCATGAGTACTGATCATAATCTGGGGGTTTTCAAACCGGCTCAGGGTAGACGATTAGAGGAGGGGTCGGGGGTCAGAGGCAGGGCTCCAGACTAACTTTTCCACTGGTTGCACTGGTGCTACCAACTTTCTCAGTTGGTCGCACCAGCATATGATTTGGTCGCACCTTTTTTTTGCTACATGCCATGGGATTAATCAATGCATGCTGATGAATAGTGGTTTTAATGGACCAAGGCTAGCAAAGGCTTTCTGGGTTGCAGCATAAATACCTGTAATATATTACATAAAAACACATGTAATATATGATAATTATCATTTTCATGGATTTTGGACAGTAATTTTAATCTGTAATTTTAAGCATTTAACATTTGAATTATCACTAAAAAATGCTGGGTTGTTTCAACTAGGGGTGGGAAAAAAAATCGATATTGCAATATATTGTTGTGCTCTCTGTCGCAATAAATAATCGATACACTAACGCCCAATATCGATATTTTATTACAACACAAAATGATTAATTTACCCGTTGTCAGTGTCACTGTCACTACCCAATATCTACCATTCTGTTTGCGGGGGGCGCTGTTCGAGTAAATAGGGGTAAAGTGGCGCAAACAGCGGCCGGTGAAGAACACAAGGTAACTAACAACAACAGAGAGAAGCGAGAAGAATGGCGGAAAACAATATAAAACGAATCAAAGACCCACCCGCTAGTTTCCACTCTAAAGTGTGGAGACACTTCGGGTTTTACGAGCAGAGAGAGCGCAACGGCCGCGCGCGCACACTCTCACGTCTTCAAACAACACGAGCGCTGTCTTGCTCTCTCTCCCTCACGCATATTAATCAAAATCAATTGACACGATAGTAAAAGGTCGGAAGACCGCAGTTTCACGTGGAGCGTTTGGAGATTTTTAGAGATTAGAGACTCGCCTAAACTCAATGAACAACATCTCAACACTAAATTATAAAGGCCTGTCTCATATAGACGCCTGTCTCGAATACAAGCCGGTGCAGTTCGACGATTTGGGAAAATAAAAACCCAGGGAAGTTTTACGGTATATTAATTCTCAATATGTACACATGCATTGTTAATCTTTCTTTTCAGTCATATATATCGTGATATATCGTTGATGAAATTTATTCCAATATATTGAATATCGTAGATATCGCGAATCGTGATATTATCATATCGTGGACCACATATCGCCACAGAATTGAATCGTGAGGTACCTGTATCGTCCCACCCCTAGTTTCAACCCAAATTTGGGTTAAATGCTGGGTTAAAAATGTAATACAACATTTTTACAGTTGAAAGTGAAAGTTGGGTTAAAATTAAATTTTTAACCCAACATTTGGGTTTGTCCATATTTGACCCAAATTTGAGTTTAAACAACCCAGCATTGTTTAGAGTGTATACAATCTATCTATTTACATTTGAATTATATTCTATCTATCTATCTATCTATCTATCTATCTATCTATCTATCTATCTATCTATCTATCTATCTATCTATCTATCTATCTATCTATCTATCTATCGATCTATCTATCGATCTATCTATCTGTCTGTCTATTATCATCTTTTTATCAGCATCATCTTTCTATCTTTTAAAAATCATTAAACATTCAAATGTATGAATTACATTTTAAAAGATTAGAGTATTATAATACGCTGATACAGATTTTCGTTATCAAAGTTTATAGTTGTAACAAAAAGCAGAAATCTCACACTCCTTACCTTCTGCATTTTATAATAATTCATAATTTATAATAATAAATATAAATATTAATATAATAATAAAATGGGTCGGGGTCAGGGGAGACGATTAGAGGAGGGGTCAGGGGAGACGATTAGAGAAGGGGTCGGGGTCAGGGGAGACGATTAGAGAAGGGGTCGGGGTCAGAGGTCAGGGGAGACGATTAGAGGAGGGGTCAGGGGAGACGATTAGAGGAGGGGTCAGGGGAGACGATTAGAGAGGGGGTCAGGGGAGACTATTAGAGGAGGGGTCAGGGGAGACGATTAGAGGAGGGGTCAGGGGAGACGATTAGAGAAGGGGTCAGGGGAGACGATTAGAGGAGGGGTCAGGGGAGACGATTAGAGAAGGGGTCAGGGGAGACGATTAGAGGAGGGGTCAGGGGAGACGATTAGAGAAGGGGTCAGGGGAGACGATTAGAGGAGGGGTCAGGGGAGACGATTAGAGGAGGGGTCAGGGGAGACGATTAGAGAAGGGGTCAGGGGAGACGATTAGAGAAGGGGTCAGGGGAGACGATTAGAGAAGGGGTCAGGGGGTCAGGGGAGACGATTAGAGAAGGGGTCGGGCTCAGGGGAGACGATTAGAGAAGGGGTCAGGCTCAGGGGAGACGATTAGAGGAGGGGTCAGGGGAGACGATTAGAGAAGGGGTCAGGGGGTCAGGGGAGACGATTAGAGAAGGGGTCGGGCTCAGGGGAGACGATTAGAGAAGGGGTCAGGAGGTCAGGGGAGACGATTAGAGAAGGGGTCGGGCTCAGGGGAGACGATTAGAGAAGGGGTCAGGCTCAGGGGAGACGATTAGAGGAGGGGTCAGGGGGTCAGGGGAGACGATTAGAGAAGGGGTCAGGGGGTCAGGGGAGACGATTAGAGAAGGGGTCGGGCTCAGGGGAGACGATTAGAGAAGGGGTCAGGCTCAGGGGAGACGATTAGAGGAGGGGTCAGGGGAGACGATTAGAGAAGGGGTCAGAGGTCAGGGGAGACGATTAGAGGAGGGGTCAGGGGAGACGATTAGAGAAGGGGTCAGGGGGTCAGGGGAGACGATTAGAGAAGGGGTCGGGCTCAGGGGAGACGATTAGAGAAGGGGTCAGGCTCAGGGGAGACGATTAGAGGAGGGGTCAGGGGAGACGATTAGAGAAGGGGTCAGGGGAGACGATCAGAGAAGGGGTCGGGCTCAGGGGAGACGATTAGAGAAGGGGTCAGGAGGTCAGGGGAGACGATTAGAGAAGGGGTCGGGCTCAGGGGAGACGATTAGAGAAGGGGTCAGGCTCAGGGGAGACGATTAGAGGAGGGGTCAGGGGAGACCATTAGAGAAGGGGTCAGGGGGTCAGGGGAGACGATTAGAGAAGGGGTCGGGCTCAGGGGAGACGATTAGAGAAGGGGTCAGGCTCAGGGGAGACGATTAGAGGAGGGGTCAGGGGGTCAGGGGAGACGATTAGAGAAGGGGTCAGGGGGTCAGGGGAGACGATTAGAGAAGGGGTCAGGGGGTCAGGGGAGACGATTAGAGGAGGGCTCAGGGGGTCAGGGGAGACGATTAGAGAAGGGGTCAGGGGAGACGATTAGAGAAGGGGTCAGGGGGTCAGGGGAGACGATTAGAGAAGGGGTCAGAGGTCAGGGGAGACGATTAGAGGAGGGCTCAGGGGAGACGATTAGAGAAGGGGTCAGGGGAGACGATTAGAGAAGGGGTCGGGCTCAGGGGAGACGATTAGAGAAGGGGTCAGGAGGTCAGGGGAGACGATTAGAGAAGGGGTCAGAGGTCAGGGGAGACCATTAGAGGAGGGCTCAGGGGAGACGATTAGAGAAGGGGTCAGGGGAGACGATTAGACAGGGGGTCAGGGGAGACGATTAGAGAAGGGGTCAGAGGTCAGGGGAGACGATTAGAGGAGGGCTCAGGGGAGACGATTAGAGAAGGGGTCAGGAGGTCAGGGGAGACGATTAGAGAAGGGGTCGGGCTCAGGGGAGACGATTAGAGAAGGGGTCAGGGGAGACGATTAGACAAGGGGTCAGGGGAGACGATTAGAGAAGGGGTCAGGGGAGACGATTAGAGAAGGGGTCAGGGGGTCAGGGGAGACGATTAGAGAAGGGGTCAGAGGTCAGGGGAGACGATTAGAGGAGGGCTCAGGGGAGACGATTAGAGAAGGGGTCAGGGGGTCAGGGGAGACGATTAGAGAAGGGGTCGGGCTCAGTGGAGACGAATAGAGAAGGGGTCAGGAGGTCAGGGGAGACGATTAGAGAAGGGGTCGGGCTCAGGGGAGACGATTAGAGAAGGGGTCAGGGGAGACGATTAGACAAGGGGTCAGGGGAGACGATTAGAGAAGGGGTCAGGGGGTCAGGGGAGACGATTAGAGAAGGGGTCGGGCTCAGGGGAGACGATTAGAGAAGGGGTCAGGCTCAGGGGAGACGATTAGAGGAGGGGTCAGGGGAGACGATTAGAGAAGGGGTCAGGGGGTCAGGGGAGACGATTAGAGAAGGGGTCAGGGGAGACGATTAGAGAAGGGGTCAGGGGAGACGATTAGAGAAGGGGTCAGGGGAGACGATTAGAGAAGGGGTCAGGGGGTCAGGGGAGACGATTAGAGGAGGGCTCAGGGGAGACGATTAGAGAAGGGGTCAGGGGGTCAGGGGAGACGATTAGAGAAGGGGTCAGGGGGTCAGGGGAGACGATTAGAGAAGGGGTCAGAGGTCAGGGGAGACGATTAGAGGAGGGCTCAGGGGAGACGATTAGAGAAGGGGTCAGGGGGTCAGGGGAGACGATTAGAGAAGGGGTCGGGCTCAGGGGAGACGATTAGAGAAGGGGTCAGGGGAGACGATTAGACAAGGGGTCAGGGGAGACGATTAGAGAAGGGGTCAGGGGGTCAGGGGAGACGATTAGAGAAGGGGTCGGGCTCAGGGGAGACGATTAGAGAAGGGGTCAGGCTCAGGGGAGACGATTAGAGGAGGGGTCAGGGGAGACGATTAGAGAAGGGGTCAGGGGGTCAGGGGAGACGATTAGAGAAGGGGTCAGGGGAGACGATTAGAGAAGGGGTCGGGCTCAGGGGAGACGATTAGAGAAGGGGTCGGGCTCAGGGGAGACGATTAGAGGAGGGGTCAGGGGAGACGATTGGAGAAGGGGTCAGGGGAGACGATTGGAGAAGGGGTCAGAGGTCGGGGAGACGATTGGAGAAGGGGTCAGAGGTCAGGGGAGACGATTAGAGAAGGGGTCGGGGTCAGGGGAGACGATTAGAGAAGGGGTCAGAGGTCAGGGGAGACGATTAGAGGAGGGGTCAGGGGAGACGATTAGAGAAGGGGTCAGAGGTCAAAGGAGACGATTAGAGAAGGGGTCGGGGGTCAGAGGAGACGATTAGAGAAGGGGTCAGGGGTCAGAAGAGACGATTAGAGAAGGGGTCGGGGTCAGAGGTCAGGGGAGACGATTAGAGAAGGGGTCAGGGGGTCAGAGGAGACGATTTGAGAAGGGGTCAGAGGTCAGGGGAGACGATTAGAGAAGGGGTCAGTGGTCAGGGGAGACGATTTGAGAAGGGGTCAGAGGTCAGGGGAGACGATTAGAGAAGGGGTCGGGGGTCAGAGGAGACGATTAGAGAAGGGGTCAGGGGTCACATGAGGAGGAGCATATCTGGGGCCTGAAGGTTTGAAAATCCTTGCAATAATTCATATCCAAGTAGCATGATATGATTAAATCAGGGCTCCACATTAGGCCTTTTCTTGTGCTTGTCCTAAAAAAATTGTGTTGTAAATATGATTTATTCTGAAGCAATATTCTCATCAGTGTTCAATCAGCTTTGATATATATAAATCTGCATATTGTAATATCTGCACCTTTAAAGGGCTCCCCCCCCCCCCCCCCCCCCCCATTCTTATTACATATATTGCTACATCATTCATTTTTTTTTAATTCCTAAATTTGATCATTAAATTAAATTATAATAATAAGACACTATAGGGCTGTTACTGTAGGGCTGATCAAATTACATCCTTTACACTGAAAAATTACAATGTTATGAGATTGTTTTAAATATTTTTTGAATATACAAATAAGAAACATTGAAAAGAACAATACTTTTAAACATAACTCTAAACCTCCAGTAGGGGGCGGCAGGAGACCGTCCTAACGAGCGAGTCATTGAATCATTCACTCAAACGATTCCTTCAAACGGCTGATTCGTTCATGAATGAGACAGCTGCTTATGAATGAGTCATTGAATCTTTGACTCCAACGATTCGTTCAAAACGCTGATTCATTCAGTAATGAAAACACAGTTACGTGTTCCTGTGAGATGTGTAACGGGTCTTTGTTTTGGAACTATTTTCGCTGCTGAAACAGAACAAAGTCAATATTGCGATTACTTGATTTAAACTGTTTATGAAACTGTTGTATGAAACTAGTGTCACGTTTTCAGTCGTGATGGTGTTCAGGAACAGTACTCGTCTGAATCATTCTCTCGTTTTAGTGATTCCCTAGTTATTGCCGTTTTAATCAGGATACTTGTCCGGTCAGGCATGTACAATTCTCTTTTACTTCTTCAAAAAGTGCACTTGTCCCGCACACGCGCTAATGTGGAGCCCTGCTTTAATCATCAAGAAATATGAATTGACTGATGATTATGAGCATGCAAGTTTATTGTAAAATATTTAGTGTCTCTGTACATTTGCTGCCATTTCCAGTCCGATGTGTTTTATGTGATAGACGGATGATCGGGAATCCAAACGGGACACTCCGGAGGAAGGAGAGCTACGAGACCACAAGATGGAAATAACGATCAGGAACTCACCCTACATGCGGGAGGACTCCACTGAGGACAGGTCTCGGCCGAACCCAAATTATTCTGTGTGCTCATTTTGACCCGGAAAGCGAGGAATGCTTCAGTACACGTAGAAAAACCTAAAAATTCTCAAAATTCAAGCTAAAAATGCTAAAACTTTACCAAAAAATGATTGTATAATGTCTACATGTGTATCTGAATGCACACTGAAGCGAACTGGCTTTGGGACCCAGCGGAACAGCTCCATATAGAGCTATAAGCCCATCTAGAGTCATGAAATATCATGTTATATTATTTATTTTGCACATGAGGTCGGCAAAGACACACAATGTAAGATGTTTAGAGCTGAATTAAAAGGGTTATGCATGAAATTGTGAGTTATTTAGAATTTAAGTTGAAAAGATGTGAGGAATGTGCTTAAATTACTTTTTATTGATCAAATCTAGTAATTTAAAGGTAAATAAAATAAAAAATACCCTCAAAATTGCATCAAAATTAAATAAAATAAGCTTTCTGGACAAAAAAAAAAAGTATAATTGTTAGGGCTTCGGGTCATTTTGACCCACGAGGGAAAGATGTGTTACAGAGTGCGAGGGAAGGATGAGGTAAAAGAGGTTTATGGGAATATTAATAACATAAACTTGTGTTGTGTGTGTGTGTGACGCTGATGCGGTGTGTGTTTCTGCAGAGGAGAGGAGGACGAGTCTCTGGCCATCAAACCCCCACAGCAGATCGCGAGGAAAGACAAGTCCTACCACAGAAAAGAGGAGAAGAGGAAGGACAAGAGGCGGCACAGGAGCCAGTCGGATGAAGACGGTCAGTGCACACACTGTGTGTTTAATGCAGGGGTCAACATTTAAATCATCATATGCAGAATAAAGGGGCGGGGCCTTGCACTATATTCCTCATTTAAATAATTCATTTGCAGAATAAAGGGGTGGGGCCTGTCACTAAATTCCTCATTTAAATAATTCATTTGCAGAATAAAGGGGTGGGGCCTGTCACTAAATAATTCCTCATTTAAATAATTCATTTGCAGAATAAAGGGGTGGGGCCTGTCACTAAATTCCTCATTTAAATAATTCATTTGCAGAATAAAGGGGTGGGGCCTGTCACTAAATTCCTCATTAAAATAATTCATTTGCAGAATAAAGGGGTGGGGCCTGTCACTAAATTCCTCATTTAAATAATTCATTTGCAGAATAAAGGGGCGGGGCCTGTCACTAAATTCCTTATTTAAATAATTCATTTGCAGAATAAAGGGGCGGGGCCTGTCACTAAATAATTCCTCATTTAAATAATTCATTTGCAGAATAAAGGGGTGGGGCCTGTCACTAATTTCCTCATTTAAATAATTCATTTGCAGAATAAAGGGGCGGGGCCTGGCACTAAATTCCTCATTTAAATAATTCATTTGCAGAATAAAGGGGTGGGGCCTGTCACTAAATTCCTCATTTAAATAATTCATTTGCAGAATAAAGGGGTGGGGCCTGTCACTAAATTCCTCATTTAAATAATTCATTTGCAGAATAAAGGGGTGGGGCCTGTCACTAAATAATTCCTCATTTAAATAATTCATTTGCAGAATAAAGGGGTGGGGCCTGTCACTAATTTCCTCATTTAAATAATTCATTTGCAGAATAAAGGGGCGGGGCCTGGCACTAAATTCCTCATTTAAATAATTCATTTGCAGAATAAAGGGGTGGGGCCTGTCACTAAATTCCTCATTTAAATAATTCATTTGCAGAATAAAGGGGCGGGGCCTGGCACTAAATTCCTCATTTAAATAATTCATTTGCAGAATAAAGGGGTGGGGCCTCGCACTAAATTCCTCATTTAAATAATTCATTTGCAGAATAAAGGGGTGGGGCCTGTCACTATATTCCTCATTTAAATAATGAATATGCAGATTGACGGGCGGAGCCTGTCGCTAGATTACTCATAAATAATGAATATGCAGATTAAGGGGCGGGGCCTTAATGCACGCATGTACATAAATATTCTGTGGATAAAATATATATTTATTTAACTGAATCGCAACCTTTGTGACTAGGGATGCAACGATACCGCTTTTTCAAAACCGATCCGATACCAAAATTCTGAGTATTGGCCGATACCGATACCAATCCGATACCAGTGCAGTTTTTTTGTAATATCAAGTAAAATTTCTATAACTCTGTGTTTAACATTGTGTGTTAAACACAGAGTTATAGAAATTTTACTTGATATAAAAAAGAGTGATTATCAGTTCAACACATCTACTTAATACAGACAACTTCATTTTAAAGAAAAAAACAAATCCAAAAAATATGTGATCATAATCTGTGACAAAAATGCTATTATAAACTAGATTAGTGGATAATTCAGCAGTAAAATTTAGTCTAGAAAAATCACGAGTGCACAATAATTGTATAAAATCTGAACATTTAGTGAAAAAAAATTAGGGGAACAAATAAGAGACAATAAGTGTAACACTAAATCTGGTCAAACGTTACAAATTGCTCTTTGTATTGTTGTAAAATACATTCATGAAAAACAAGATAACAAAAATCAAAAAGATAAATTATTATATATAGCCTATATAGGCTACTATAAAATTGAGACATGTTTTAAATGTATAGCACAGCTGTTTAATGAGGCAGAAACATATGATAGATAGGACAGAACAAGAAAGGCTATTAATAATCTTTCATTGCGCAAAAGTAGTATGATATGATTATGAAAGGCTCCAATACAGTGCGGCGCACAGCGCTAATGCGCATCCCGAGCGCAGAATGATGCGCTTGAAGCCACACGGAGTCACAGCGCGTCGAGTCCGCATTGAAAAGTTCAAAGCACAAAGGAAAGTGTGTGTACCGTACACAGTATATATCTATGCAATCGTTTATTGAGCCTTTTCTTTTAACAGTTTTAAATTTCAGTTACTGTGCGCGTGAAGAACAATTATAGAGCTCTGACTCTACTCTAGTGTTGCGATCTAACAGACACCCGGTAGAAAGTAACATGATTTAGTTACAGCAATAAAGTCCAGCAATATAAAGTTGTTTTATGCGAAACCATAGACCTTTATCTACAGATCAAGTATAATAATAGTAGCATTGAATCCTCTTGGAGAGTTTCATCGTGTTGACTCTCGTACCCGAACGCGACGCGCTGTTTGATGACTTAAATATTAAAGGAGAACTCCGGCGCAAAATGAACCTTTGGTCTAATTACACATTGTTACCTAGTCAACCGTTATCTGAGATTTGTTTTCATGATTATCGAATGTAAATAGTTTTATCTCTAAAAACAGTTTAGCCTATAAAGCTAGTATAATGCTAGTATATTGGGCATAGTGTAATGACAAATAAAAATCGCTTGTTAACACCACTAACAAGGCTGAAAATAGCCCCACACTAACACGCTAGCATAATGAGGGTCCCTACCTTCAAACCGAAGCATTGAGAACTTTGTCAGTGTCCAGACAGTTTAATAAGAAGATATTTTAAACATACAGTCAACTTCGCGAATACAGGCAGGAGCCATCTTTGAAATACAGCCTTTACCAGTCGATCTACGAACGCCGATCCAAGTGCGCTGGTGAGATGTGAACGAGCTATAAGTTGTGATAAGGTGAGCGCGAACAGCAGGCTTGGATCGGCGTTTGTAGATCGACTGTGTCAGTAATTTGTTAGTCAGAAAAATATTAGACTACCTTAAAAGTATTGCTTAATTTAACAGACCTGTGTGTGTGCGTTTTATATCACTAGTGGAGTGTCTGTTCTCGGAGCATATAAACCCTGCCCGCTTGAGGTGCGCTGCTTCCCGCTCGCGCTGTTCTGTAGCTTACTAAAAGTTGATTAATTCTGAATGTGTCGCGTCTCGCGTGTCCATCTATATTGCGCCAAATGCGACACTGCACTCCCTTGTGAAGTCGGTTGGATGAACGGTTCTCTAAATAATCAAAATGCAAACAGACAGACAGACACAGAGATTCCTGCCTTTATTAGTGAGAAGAATATGTTCAGCCCCCTCTCTCCGAAGCTTCGAATATTCGATGTTCATTACTACTGAAGCTTCGAAGCTCAAAAAATGGTATTCGGACCAGCCCTAGGGGCCTGTCACTATACTCATTTAAATAATATGCAGAATAAAGGGGCGGAGCATGTCACTATACTCATTTAAATAATATGCAGAATAAAGGGGCGGAGCATGTCACTATACTCATTTAAATAATATGCAGAATAAAGGGGCGGAGCATGTCACTATACTAATTTAAATAATATGCAGAATAAAGGGGCGGAGCATGTCACTATACTCATTTAAATAATTAATATGCACGCATGTACATAAATATTCTGTGGAAAAAAAAATATATTTATTAAACTGAATCGCAACCTTTGTGACTTCACAATAGCACTATGCTATATCATGATTGTAAATGGTTTTTAAAATATTGCGTAGCCTTAGTAAACAGTGTAATAATGCGGTTCATGGATGCTCGTCTGTGGAATGCGCCACTTCCGGTATTTTGCCGGTTACTCGACACGGGTAAAATGCAATAGAGGAATCGTGTGTGTGATGTTGCTATGAGAAAGCTCCAGTTCTTCTCTTTACGAGTGTCAGTGTTTCTGAACTCCTGAAACGCCTCCACTGTAGTCTTGAGTTTCTCCCGGGAACGAACACGTCACAATATTCCTCATTATAATAATCCATACACAGAATAAAGGGGCGGGGCCAGGTTGAGTTAGTTAGTAGTGTGTTAAACTGGCGGTTATGGAAAGGGGCGGGACATTTCCCAAACACACTCGAAGCGCTTGACCAATCACAACACACTGC